>NC_080043.1:15940434-16021260 GCF_012489685.1 Lotus japonicus | reverse complement strand
TATAATCTAGAATGGAGGATCCCTCCTCATCTTCTGCACTCCTGGCGCTGCTCTGACCTATCCTTCTCCAGACGCTCCAGTACATGCTGGATGTTGCTGAGCCTGATCTTTAGCTCATCCCTCTCCAGAATCTCTTCTGAAGTCTTGAGCTTTCTCTTCCAAACTCTCTTTCTCTTCCAGCAGCTTGAGTTCAAGCCGGCTGAGTTCTTGCACCTCCTCCACGAAGGCAAGAAATTCTTTCAGGTCTCTCTCCAACTCTGGACGCAGGTCCTCTTCCAGCAATGTCCGTGTCAGCTCCGCGATGGTAGTTGCACCCTCTGGATGCCTGATATTCAGGAACAAGTCCTCTTCAAAGGCCTTCTTCCTCAGCTCTTCTAGTGCTACGTTGTATGATGCCATTTTTTTTACTGAAAATTATTCGAGGTGTGAAGCTTACCTTTCTCTCCAACGCCTTTTTATAGGCTTCACTTTCTCTCTGAAAGTTAATGCTCTTACAGTTTCTCGAGGTTAAGTTCTTGGTAACTGACCCTTCTATTTACTCACTTGACCGGTGGTAAACGTTCATCCCTTGCATTAACTCTTCTATTTATTTTCGCCTAACTCTGATTCTTACATCGTTTTCATTTCTTTTAAACTTAGACCTTCTCTAAGGGGGAGTACCTTGTACTTCAAGCTAAGTTTTTCACACCCCAAGCTTTTTGCTTATGACAAAAAGGGGGAGTAAAACCCAGTTTTTGATTTGTAAGATGTGTTAGTGTGACTTATTTTTCTTTTGGAGAATTTAAGAGTTCCACCTTCATGACCATAGATGTGTCACTGGGCAAATACAAGGAATACATTTCACTTCTTCTGAAGTGATTCTAAGTTGACTCTGATACCCAAGACTCTGATACCCAAGACTCTGATACCTTGTCCGTGACTCTGATTACTTATGCGCTCTGATTATTCGTTTTTCATCTATGTCATAAGTTTTTCACTCTGAACTCTTATATTTTTAGCTCAGAATCTAGACTTTACTAACGTTTTCATCAAGTATTAGATTCAGGGGGAGCTAAGCTCAGAATCAAGCAGTGACTTGAATTCAGAATGAGCAAGATAAACTATCACATCAGGATAAGTCTTATTCTATATCTCTAAACTCTGAGTGAATTCAGTTTAATGTTAAGAATTGTTCATCAAAAATCTTAGTTTTGTCATCATCAAAAGGGGGAGATTGTAAGATCAAGTTTTGATCTAGTAGTACAACTCTATGTTTTGATGATTACAAGTTAACCTTTTGATATGAACAATTGTGGTACTCTAACGTGTTTTTCTGAGTGTGCTGTTTACAGGCTCTGACCTCAACTCAATCTCACACAAATCAGAAGCACTGTGTATAAAGGGTAACCCAAGCAACGCTTTCGCATTCACCATGTTCAGTATGAACAGTGGAAAAGCTTCAGAAGTTCTGAAGCTATACAAACTCTGATGTGGACTCAGTCGCTAGAAGCTCTGAAGATCCAGAAGTTCTGATAACCAAGAAACACTGAAGGTTCAGATGTTCTGATGTGTAGAAGACTCTGAAGATCCAGAAGTTCTGATAACCAAGAAACACTGAAGGTTCAGATTCTGATGTGTAGAAGACTCTGAAGATCCAGAAGCTGAATAGTGGAAACTCTGAAGTCCAGAAGCAAGAAACTCTGAAGGCCATGTTCTTCCCTCTGAGTTCAGAATCAGAAGATACAATGGTCAGAGGATCTGTGCTTTCCCTCTGACTCTGATCAACCGGCTTCACAAGTTCCAATATGAAGTATTCCTCTGATCAGAAGTCTCCTAGGTTAAAAGGTCAAGTCGCTATCCAAGTACAAAAAGCAAGTGTACCTTCCTGACGACCTACCTAACGTTCTCAGCCACAGCAGAAGCTGGATTTTCCAGAACTGCCTCCAACGGTAGCATTTCCCATGCAACGCTCAACCCTAATCCTTGGAGTATATATAGAGGCTGAAGATTGAAAGAAGCGGCTAGAAGCAATACACACGCGCAAGATATTCAAAATATTCTAAGCTTTCTTTCATCTGAAATTCATTGTGTTTACTATTAGCTTTTTAGAAGCAAATCTCTTGTAAACATTCCTTTGATAAACAGTTTGTTTAGTTCCTTTAGGAGATCAAGGTTGATCGGATCCTAGAGAAGACTAAGAGAGTGAATCTTAGTGGTGATTCCTTTAGGAGATCAAGGTTGATCGGATCCTAGAGAAGACTAAGAGAGTGAATCTTAGTGTGAGCTAAGTCAGTGTATTGTTAGTCACTTGTAGGTTTCAAGTGCAGTTGTAACAATTATCTGATTAGTGGATTGCCTTCATTCTAAGAAGGAAGAAATCACCTTAACGGGTGGACTGGATTAGCTTGAGGGATTTATCAAGTGAACCAGGATAAAATACTTGTGTGCTTTTCTATCTCTTATCTTTAGCACTTAAGTTCTCGAAAGATTTGTCAAAATCTTTAAGGTGGAAGTTTTGTTCTGAAAACGTTATTCAAACCCCCCCTTTCTACCGTTTTTCATACCTTCAATTGGTATCAGAGCGCAAGTTCTGATTACCACACCTAACAGTGTTCAGTGATCCGGGCCGGTGTGAAAAACAATGGCTGCCACCACCAGTGAAACTCAAAGAGATGGTTACAATGCAAAGCCTCCTATGTTCGACGGTCAAAGGTTCGAATATTGGAAAGATAGACTGGAAAGTTTCTTTCTGGGTTTCGATGCAGATCTCTGGGATATTATTGTGGATGGCTACGAGCGTCCAATTGATGCAGATGGCAAGAAGATCCCAAGGTCAGAGATGACTGCAGATCAAAAGAAGCTGTACTCACAACATCACAAAGCAAGAGCAATTCTTCTAAGTGTTATTTCCTATGAAGAGTACCAGAAGATTACAGATCGTGAGTTTGCTAAAGGCATTTTTGACTCTCTGAAGATGTCTCATGAAGGAAACAAGAAAGTCAAAGAATCAAAGGCATTGTCTTTGATCCAAAAGTATGAATCCTTCATCATGGAGCCAAATGAGTCCATTGAAGAAATGTTCTCCAGATTTCAATTGCTTGTAGCTGGCATACGACCTCTCAACAAGAGCTACACAACAAAAGATCATGTCATAAGGGTCATCAGGTGTCTTCCTGAAAGTTGGATGCCCTTGGTGACTTCAATAGAGCTCACGAGAGACGTTGAGAATATGAGTTTAGAAGAACTCATCAGCATTTTGAAATGCCATGAGCTGAAGCGCTCAGAGATGCAAGATCTGAGGAAAAAGTCCATAGCCTTGAAATCCAAATCTGAAAAGGCTAAGGTTGAGAAGTCAAAGGCTCTTCAAGCTGAAGAAGAAGAATCTGAAGAAGCATCAGAAGATTCTGATGAAGATGAGCTGACTCTGATCTCCAAGAGACTCAACCGCATCTGGAAGCACAGGCAGAGCAAGTTCAAAGGCTCTGGAAAGGCAAAAGGAAAGTATGAGTCCTCAGGCCAGAAGAAGTCTTCAATCAAGGAAGTCACATGTTTTGAGTGCAAAGAATCTGGGCACTACAAAAGTGATTGTCCAAAGTTGAAGAAAGACAAGAAGCCAAAGAAGCACTTCAAGACCAAGAAGAGTCTGATGGTGACATTCGATGAATCAGAGTCAGAGGATGTTGACTCTGATGGTGAAGTCCAAGGACTCATGGCCATTGTCAAAGACAAAGGATCAGAGTCAAAGGAAGCTGTTGACTCTGACTCAGAATCAGAAGGAGATCCTAACTCAGACGATGAAAATGAGGTATTTGCTTCTTTCTCTACCTCTGAACTGAAACATGCTTTGTCTGATATCATGGATAAGTATAACTCTTTATTGTCTAAGCATAAAAAGTTGAAAAAGAACTTATCTGCTGTCTCCAAGACTCCTTCTGAACATGAGAAAATTATTTCAGATTTGAAAAATGAAAATCATGCTTTGGTAAATTCTAACTCTGTGCTTAAGAACCAGATTGCTAAGTTAGAAGAAATTGTTGCCTGTGATGCCTCTGATTGTAGAAATGAATCTAAGTATGAAAAGTCTTTTCAAAGATTCCTAGCTAAAAGCGTGGATAGAAGCTTAATGGCCTCAATGATCTATGGCGTAAGCAGAAATGGAATGCATGGCATTGGCTATTCTAAACCAATTAGAAATGAGCCTTCTGTGTCTAAAGCTAAATCCTTGTATGAATGCTTTGTTCCCTCTGGTACCATATTGCCTGATCCTGTACCTGCTAAAGTTGCTAAACATCCTCTTAAAAAGGGATCTTTCTCTATGACTAAATATCATGCAAATATTCCTTTAAAATATTATGTTGAGACACCCAAGGTGATCAGAACCTCTGGGGTAACTAACAAAAGAGGACCCAGAAAGTGGGTACCTAAGGACAAAATTATCTATGTTGCAGATATCCTTGATAGCTCCACTGAAACACCAATCATGGTATCTGGACAGTGGATGCTCGCGTCACATGACGGGAGAAAAGCGTATGTTCCGAGAGCTGAAACTTAAGCCTGGAGGCGAAATTGGCTTCGGAGGAAATGAAAAGGGTAAAATTGTTGGTACTGGTACTATTTGTGTAGATAGTAGTCCATGCATTGATAATGTTTTATTGGTAGACGGCTTAACACATAACTTATTGTCTATAAGTCAATTAGCTGACAAGGGTTATGATGTTATATTCAATCAAAAGTCCTGCCGGGCTGTAAGTCAGATCGATGGCTCTGTTCTGTTTAACAGCAAGAGGAAGAACAACATTTATAAGATCAGATTATCTGAGTTGGAGGCTCAGAATGTGAAGTGCCTTCTGTCTGTTAATGAAGAGCAGTGGGTATGGCATAGACGGTTAGGGCATGCCAGTATGAGAAAGATTTCTCAGCTGAGCAAGCTAAACCTTGTCAGGGGCTTACCCAATCTGAAGTTCACTTCAGACGCTCTTTGTGAAGCATGTCAGAAAGGCAAATTCACAAAAGTCCCTTTCAAGGCAAAGAATGTTGTCTCAACCTCAAGGCCGTTGGAACTTCTGCATATCGACCTTTTGGACCAGTGAAAACTGAGTCTATAGGTGGCAAGAGATATGGGATGGTTATCGTTGATGACTATAGCCGCTGGACATGGGTAAAGTTTCTAACCCGCAAGGATGAGTCTCATGCTGTGTTCTCTACCTTCATTGCTCAAGTGCAAAACGAGAAGGCTTGTAGGATTGTGCGTGTCAGAAGTGACCATGGTGGAGAGTTTGAGAATGACAAGTTTGAGAGTCTGTTTGATTCCTATGGAATTGCACATGATTTCTCTTGTCCCAGAACTCCTCAACAAAATGGTGTTGTTGAGAGGAAGAACAGAACTCTTCAGGAGATGGCTAGAACCATGCTCCAAGAAACTGGCATGGCTAAGCACTTTTGGGCAGAGGCAGTAAATACAGCATGTTACATTCAGAACAGAATCTCTGTGAGACCAATTCTGAATAAGACTCCTTATGAATTGTGGAAGAACATAAAACCCAACATTTCTTATTTTCATCCTTTTGGCTGTGTTTGTTATGTTCTCAATACTAAGGATAGATTGCATAAATTTGATGCTAAGTCTTCTAAGTGTCTTCTAAGTGTCTATTACTTGGTTATTCTGATAGATCTAAAGGTTTTAGATTTTATAATACTGATGCTAAGACTATTGAAGAATCTATTCATGTTAGATTTGATGATAAGCTTGACTCTGACCAGTCAAAGCTAGTTGAAAAGTTTGCAGATTTAAGCATTAATGTTTCTGACAAAGGCAAAGCTCCAGAGGAAGTTGAGCCAGAGGAAGATGAACCAGAGGAAGAAGCTGGTCCCTCTAACTCACAAACTCTGAAGAAGAGCAGAATCACTGCAGCTCACCCTAAGGAATTGATTCTGGGCAACAAAGATGAACCAGTCAGAACCAGATCTGCCTTCAGACCCTCTGAAGAGACCTTGCTGAGTCTGAAAGGATTGGTGTCCTTAATTGAACCCAAGTCCATAGATGAAGCTCTTCAGGACAAGGATTGGATTCTGGCCATGGAAGAAGAATTGAATCAATTTTCCAAGAACGATGTTTGGAGCTTAGTGAAGAAGCCTGAGAGTGTCCATGTTATTGGAACGAAATGGGTATTCAGAAACAAGCTGAATGAGAAAGGAGATGTAGTCAGAAACAAGGCAAGGCTAGTTGCTCAAGGCTACAGCCAGCAGGAAGGAATAGACTACACTGAAACATTTGCTCCGGTAGCAAGACTGGAGGCAATTAGACTGTTGATCTCCTTCTCAGTAAATCACAACATAGTTCTACATCAGATGGACGTAAAGAGTGCCTTCCTAAATGGTTATATCTCAGAGGAAGTCTATGTTCATCAACCCCCAGGTTTTGAAGATGAAAAGAAACCAGACCATGTGTTCAAATTGAAGAAATCACTCTACGGTCTGAAGCAAGCTCCCAGAGCATGGTATGAGAGACTTAGCTCATTCCTTCTGGAGAATGAGTTTGTAAGGGGTAAAGTAGATACAACTCTTTTTTGCAAGACTTATAAAGATGATATCTTAATTGTGCAAATTTATGTTGATGATATTATATTTGGTTCTGCTAATCAATCTCTATGCAAAGAATTTTCTGAGATGATGCAGGCTGAATTTGAGATGAGTATGATGGGAGAATTAAAGTACTTTCTGGGAATACAAGTTGATCAAACACCAGAAGGAACATATATCCATCAGAGCAAGTACACTAAAGAACTTCTGAAGAAGTTCAATATGCTGGAATCTACAGTGGCCAAGACTCCAATGCATCCTACATGCATTTTGGAGAAAGAAGATAAAAGTGGTAAAGTATGTCAGAAGCTCTATCGTGGAATGATAGGTTCACTTCTATACTTAACTGCATCTAGACCAGACATATTATTTAGTGTTCACTTATGTGCTCGTTTCCAATCAGATCCAAGGGAAACCCACTTAACTGCTGTTAAGAGGATCCTAAGGTATCTGAAAGGCACCACTAACCTTGGCTTGATGTATAAGAAAACATCAGAGTATAAGCTTTCAGGTTATTGTGATGCTGATTATGCTGGAGATAGAACAGAGAGAAAAAGTACTTCCGGAAATTGTCAATTTCTGGGAGGCAATCTAGTCTCATGGGCAAGCAAGAGGCAATCAACCATTGCACTATCAACTGCAGAGGCAGAATATATCTCAGCAGCAATATGCAGCACACAGATGCTCTGGATGAAACATCAGCTGGAGGATTATCAGATCCTTGAGAGCAATATCCCAATTTATTGTGATAACACTGCTGCAATCTCGTTGAGCAAGAATCCTATCTTGCATTCAAGGGCAAAGCACATTGAGGTAAAGTATCACTTCATTAGAGATTATGTGCAGAAGGGCGTACTTCTTCTGAAGTTTGTTGATACTGACCATCAATGGGCAGATATCTTTACAAAGCCCTTAGCTGAAGATAGATTTAATTTTATTCTGAAAAATCTAAACATGGACTTTTGTCCAGAGTGAAGATGGATCAAAACCTCTGACTATGATACTTCTTGATCAGAAGATGTCTAGTCCAGAAGGTAACTCAATCAGAGTGTGTGTGCCCACTGGTACTGACTCTGAAGCTGAGACAACAACACGTGTGTCAGAATTTCTGGTGCATAATTCCTTGTGCCCGTGTGACAGTCTGTTATGATTGCGTGTAGATATGCTTATCTTCTGTGTGTGATTGTGTATTTTACTATTACTATCTATCTTTAATTTTCAACCGTTGATCTTAAAGTGCTTTTTGAATCAACAACGATTATTTGATAAAACCCACTATACACACACGTTCTCGTTCACTTCCGGTTTTCACTCTCGCACTCTCTGCTTTTCAAAACCGCCTCTTTCTTGATTTCTCTCTCGATCTCTCTTCATCCTTCAAACTTCATCCTCTACCTCAAACCTTCAACCTCCTCAAAATGGTGAGACAAACCAGAAGATCTACTGCAGATGCACCTCAGTTCCCTCACATGGAAGTTGGTTTGGCAACGGGTCAAAGGGGCTCTGAGAACCCGGCACAAGAACAAGTTCAAGTTCAAGAGCAGATTGTTCCAATTGCAGAACGGGGCTGTGCCGTTCACTGCGTATTTGCTCCTGAGGAACTCCAAGTCCTAGCAGAATGGAGATTCGACCTCGACAACCTGGCTGCAAATGGGTTTGATCTTCGTCCTGAAGTCCAAGCTCAAGGTTGGGGAAACTACTTCAATCGACTTCGAGGACCGGTATATGAGAAATTGGTAAAGGAATTCTGGAAGCACGCAGACTGCGATGACACTCAAGTGGTCTCTCACATTCTTGGCAGGAAGATCATCATCACTGAGAAGTCATTCGTGAATCTGCTAGGAGCAGAAACTGTTTATGGGTATCGGTTCCAACTGACGGAATCCAAGCTGAAACCCAGCACCAAAGACAAAGTCAACAAGGCCCTGTACACCACCTTCAAACCGGGCAAGACGAGTTACAAGGTGATGGACCTTCACCCCAAACTCAGGATCTGGCACAAGATCCTGCTCAACTGCATCAATCAGAGACCGAAGGGCAGTTCTCCAGACTACATCAACTTCAACCAGAAGGCGATGTTGTTCTTCATCCAAGATCAGGAGAAGATCTGCCTTCCCTACTTCCTGTTCTCTTACTTGAAGGAATGCATCAGGAAGTCTCGCACCACCGCCTCCATCAAGTCTGCAATCAAATATATCCCTTTTGGGAGGCTGCTCTCAGACTTTCTCATTGAAAGCAACTTGGTGCAAGATTTGATCAATGCTGGTTGCACAGAGGATTTGAGCACAATTGTCAGTGATGTCTTCACTGCAAACTCCTTGAAGAAGATGGGCTTAATCCAGAAGAAGATTGCTCCTGCTCGTGAAGACACATCCTCTGAGATCAGAAGCAGAAGGATGCCTCTGAATGACTACCCTCTGTGGACACAAGCAGACCATCCTGAAGCCATCAGATGCTATGTTGAAGACCTCAGGGCTCAAGGTTTCGAAATTGACCTTGATGATTTCGTCAGCAGACTTCCACCAGCTCCAGAGTTTCCTTCTCCTCCCAAGAGGAAAGCTCAGAGGAAGATGGTTCTGGAAGAATCTTCAGAGGAATCTGATGTCCCTCTGGTCAAGAAGACGAAGAGAAAGCCTGATGATGGTGATGATGATGATAGTGAGGATGGTCCTCCCCAGAAGAAGAAGAAGAAAGTCAGAATCGTGGTGAAGCCTACTCGGGTGGAACCAGCTGCTGCAGCGGTCAGAAGGACTGAACCTCCTGCCAGAGTGACTCGATCATCAGCACATTCAAGTAAGCCTGCACTTGCTTCTGATGATGATTTGAATTTATTTGATGCACTCCCTATTTCTGCCTTGCTCCAACACTCCTCAAATCCCCTCACTCCTATTCCTGAATCCCAGCCAGCCGAACAAACCACCTCTCCACCACATTCCCCAAGATCTTCCTTCTTTCAACCTTCTCCTACTGAAGCACCACTCTGGAATTTGCTTCAGAGTCAACCCTCTAGGTCAGAAGAACCAACCTCTTTCCTTACCATTCCATACGACCCATTATCTTCTGAACCAATCGTCCAAGACCAACCTGAGCCCAACCAAACAGAACCACAACCCAGAACGTCTGATCACTCTGCTCCCAGAGCATCAGAACGTCCTGCTGCCAGAACCACGGATACAGACTCATCAACAGCCTTTACACCTGTATCCTTCCCAATCAATGTTATTGACTCTTCTCCCTCCAATAACTCTGAATCCCTTAGAAAATTCATGGAGGTTAGAAAAGAGAAGGTGTCTGCCTTGGAAGAGTATTACCTTACCTGTCCAAGCCCTAGGAGATATCCTGGCCCTAGACCTGAACGTCTAGTTGACCCAGATGAACCTATCTTGGCCAATCCCATCCAAGAGGCAGACCCCTTAGTTCAACAAGCTCACCCTGTCCCAGACCAACAAGAGCCTATTCAACCAGACCCTGAACCTGCACAATCAGTGTCTAACCAATCCTCGGTTAGATCACCTCACCCTCTGGTTGAAACTTCAGACCCTCACCTTGGAACCTCTGAACCCAATGCTCCCATGATTAACATTGGTTCTCCACAAGGTGCCTCTGAAGCCCATAGCAGCAATCACCCAGCCTCTCCTGAACCCAACCTCTCCATAATTCCCTATACTCACCTTCAACCCACATCTCTCTCTGAGTGCATCAATATTTTCTATCATGAAGCCTCTTTGAGGCTCCGCAATGTGCACGGTCAGACTGATCTTAGTGAGAATGCTGAAAATGTGGCTGATGAGTGGAACAATCTGAGCACTTGGCTAGTGGCTCAAGTTCCGATTATGATGCAGCTCCTGCATGCAGAGGGCAGTCAGAGCATTGAGGCTGCAAAGCAAAGGTTTGCTAGAAGGGTGGCTCTTCATGAACTAGAACAGAGAAATAAGCTTCTTGAAGCTATTGAAGAAGCCAAGAGAAAGAAAGAACAGGCAGAAGAAGCTGCACGTCAAGCAGCAGCTCAGGCTGAACAAGCCAGACTTGAGGCAGAGCGTCTTGAAGCTGAGGCTGAGGCAGAGCGACTTGCACCAGTTATATTTACTCCTGCTGCTTCTGCTTCCATTCCAGATCCTCAAGCGGCTCAGAATGTTCCTTCCAGCTCTACTCAGACAAGCTCATCCAGACTCGACATCATGGAACAACGTCTTGATACTCATGAATCCATGCTGATTGAGATGAAGCAAATGATGATGGAACTTCTGCGACGCACTGACAAACCTTAGTTTAGGATCTCTTCTTTTTCTTTCTTTTTATTTAACGTTATTTTATTCAAACTCTGTTTCTTTTTATTTACTTATTCTATTCTATTCGTTTGTGATTATATATGCATATCCTTATATATATTTGTGTCACATATGTTTGCGAAAATCTCGTTTTATTCATAATTGTTTTGTGTTTACATCATATTTCTTTACATCATATAATCTAGAATGGAGGATCCCTCCTCATTCTTCTGCACTCCTGGCGCTGCTCTGACCTATCCTTCTCCAGACGCTCCAGTACATGCTGGATGTTGCTGAGCCTGATCTTTAGCTCATCCCTCTCCAGAATCTCTTCTGAAGTCTTGAGCTTCTCTTCCAAACTCTCTTTCTCTTCCAGCAGCTTGAGTTCAAGCCGGCTGAGTTCTTGCACCTCCTCCACGAAGGCAAGAAATTCTTTCAGGTCTCTCTCCAACTCTGGACGCAGGTCCTCTTCCAGCAATGTCCGTGTCAGCTCCGCGATGGTAGTTGCACCCTCTGGATGCCTGATATTCAGGAACAAGTCCTCTTCAAAGGCCTTCTTCCTCAGCTCTTCTAGTGCTACGTTGTATGATGCCATTTTTTTTACTGAAAATTATTCGAGGTGTGAAGCTTACCTTTCTCTCCAACGCCTTTTTATAGGCTTCACTTTCTCTCTGAAAGTTAATGCTCTTACAGTTTCTCGAGGTTAAGTTCTTGGTAACTGACCCTTCTATTTACTCACTTGACCGGTGGTAAACGTTCATCCCTTGCATTAACTCTTCTATTTATTTTCGCCTAACTCTGATTCTTACATCGTTTTCATTTTCTTTTAAACTTAGACCTTCTCTAAGGGGGAGTACCTTGTACTTCAAGCTAAGTTTTTCACACCCCAAGCTTTTTGCTTATGACAAAAAGGGGGAGTAAACCCAGTTTTTGATTTGTAAGATGTGTTAGTGTGACTTATTTTTCTTTTGGAGAATTTAAGAGTTCCACCTTCATGACCATAGATGTGTCACTGGGCAAATACAAGGAATACATTTCACTTCTTCTGAAGTGATTCTAAGTTGACTCTGATACCCAAGACTCTGATACCCAAGACTCTGATACCTTGTCCGTGACTCTGATTACTTATGCGCTCTGATTATTCGTTTTTCATCTATGTCATAAGTTTTTCACTCTGAACTCTTATATTTTTTAGCTCAGAATCTAGACTTTACTAACGTTTTCATCAAGTATTAGATTCAGGGGGAGCTAAGCTCAGAATCAAGCAGTGACTTGAATTCAGAATGAGCAAGATAAACTATTCACATCAGGATAAGTCTTATTCTATATCTCTAAACTCTGAGTGAATTCAGTTTAATGTTTAAGAATTGTTCATCAAAAATCTTAGTTTTGTCATCATCAAAAAGGGGGAGATTGTAAGATCAAGTTTTGATCTAGTAGTACAACTCTATGTTTTGATGATTACAAGTTAACCTTTTGATATGAACAATTGTGGTACTCTAACGTGTTTTTCTGAGTGTGCTATTTACAGGCTCTGACCTCAACTCAATCTCACACAAATCAGAAGCACTGTGTATAAAGGGTAACCCAAGCAACGCTTTCGCATTCACCATGTTCAGTATGAACAGTGGAAAAGCTTCAGAAGTTCTGAAGCTATACAAACTCTGATGTGGACTCAGTCGCTAGAAGCTCTGAAGATCCAGAAGTTCTGATAACCAAGAAACACTGAAGGTTCAGATGTTCTGATGGTGTAGAAGACTCTGAAGATCCAGAAGTTCTGATAACCAAGAAACACTGAAGGTTCAGATGTTCTGATGGTGTAGAAGACTCTGAAGATCCAGAAGCTGAATAGTGGAAACTCTGAAGTCCAGAAGCAAGAAACTCTGAAGGCCATGTTCTTCCCTCTGAGTTCAGAATCAGAAGATACAATGGTCAGAGGATCTGTGCTTTCCCTCTGACTCTGATCAACCGGCTTCACAAGTTCCAATATGAAGTATTCCTCTGATCAGAAGTCTCCTAGGTTAAAAGGTCAAGTCGCTATCCAAGTACAAAAGCAAGTGTACCTTCCTGACGACCTACCTAACGTTCTCAGCCACAGCAGAAGCTGGATTTTCCAGAACTGCCCTCCAACGGTAGCATTTCCCATGCAACGCTCAACCCTAATCCTTGGAGTATATATAGAGGCTGAAGATTGAAAGAAGCGGCTAGAAGCAATACACACGCGCAAGATATTCAAAATATTCTAAGCTTTCTTTCATCTGAAATTCATTGTGTTTACTATTAGCTTTTTAGAAGCAAATCTCTTGTAAACATTCCTTTGATAAACAGTTTGTTTAGTTCCTTTAGGAGATCAAGGTTGATCGGATCCTAGAGAAGACTAAGAGAGTGAATCTTAGTGGTGATTCCTTTAGGAGATCAAGGTTGATCGGATCCTAGAGAAGACTAAGAGAGTGAATCTTAGTGTGAGCTAAGTCAGTGTATTGTTAGTCACTTGTAGGTTTCAAGTGCAGTTGTAACAATTATCTGATTAGTGGATTGCCTTCATTCTAAGAAGGAAGAAATCACCTTAACGGGTGGACTGGATTAGCTTGAGGGATTTATCAAGTGAACCAGGATAAAATACTTGTGTGCTTTTCTATCTCTTATCTTTAGCACTTAAGTTCTCGAAAGATTTGTCAAAATCTTTAAGGTGGAAGTTTTGTTCTGAAAACGTTATTCAAACCCCCCCTTTCTACCGTTTTTCATACCTTCAATGGCATCCTCAACATGGTATGTCAAGCACATTAGATAGATTGACGATTTTTGAACCCCAAGATCCTCTTCAATCTAATGATGATGCTTCATTTGGTAGTTCCTTGATTCCCCATATAGTAGAAAAATCACTTATGCAGTTTCAAGCACAGTCATCACCAATAATCCAAGTGTTACATGATGTAACTAGTCAATCTGCTAGAGGGCTAATAATGAACTTTTCAGGACAACCCATGAGGCAACATTTTCTATTGAATACAAATTTAGTGGGACCAAGCACTTGGGTGACTCCTATGCTAGGAATGGCTCCAACAAGTTATCCAATACCATTTTTGCCTACCCCATCTATTTCCGATCTTCAAGGTTTTGTGAAAACATGGGAGGTAAATTAATTAGCCAGATTCACTATTTGATAAAAGATCAACGTAATGCTATAATATTCTATTAACTATGATTGTTTTCTTTTATGCATCTAGGGATCTTTAGCGGGAAAGATTGAACCCAAACGTGTATCTATCATTAAAGCAAAGGTATGTTAAAATCTTCCTCGGCCTAGAATATCTATTTTATTGAGAAATATACATTGTATTAATCAGGAAAATATATCAACAAAATATCTGAGCTTTTTTCCTCTTTCTCCCCATAAAACAGGCCCTCATGAAAGCAACATCACCCTTAACGTAAGTGGATCCTCTATTTCCCAATCCTAATTTTTCAAACAAAAATGTGAATTTAAATATTATAAATAAACACTCATGATTATACAAAAATTATTAGTTACACACACACACTCTTGATTATCCACTTTGCTACTTTACGCAGGTATACCCTCCAATGGTCAAGTAGATTAAAGATAAGTCTCATTTTTTCAAAGAAGGTCGTAAATCATACAAAGAGGTAAAAAAAAAATTCATGGAATAATGATATATTTTTTAATTAATACTACTCTTTTCTTATTCTAGTAACATTTGAATGCAACATCTCTAGTGGACCCATAGATTGCATGTTCTTCAACACCCTTTTCAAGTCCAACAAACTTTATGAGCATCTATTAAGGAACAAATTGGTGAGACATTATACATATGATTCTCTATTTGAATATAAATACATGAATTTTGGCATGATCAGAGAGTGAACTTAAGAATGCATAGTCACAAGCAAGGATATAAAAATATGACTAGGTTCACTTTTCCTTTATATTTGTTGGTCAAAGACTCTACACTATAGCCTTGCCACCCATTGGAAATTCATGGAAGGAAATTAATGCATTGTCAGAGGGATAGATGGACGGTGCAGCAATGTTGAAAATGCTAATATGCATACACACACAAATGCATAGAAATTGGTTTCATTTCAGCTTCTATAAATAGCAACGCAAGCTGAAGGAAATATTCATTCCAACATTGAGAGCATTTCAGCAGTGTGAGAAAAATCCCAGAGTGAGAAAATCTTAGTGAGAGATATTCTTGGGTGTAATTGGGTTGTGGGTTTGTGAGAGAGTGTGAGTGTTTGTAAACACAGTGTATATTTCTCCTTTCTATTAAAGGTTTGCAGCAGCCCGGAGACGTAGGCATAATTGGCCGAACTCCGTTATCAATTTGTGTGTGTGCTATTATTCCGCATTTAATCGCTATTCCACGAATCTTATTATGGGGAAATTTTGCGTAGTTTCCTAACAACTGGTATCAGAGCTGGTTGATTCTTTCTGCTAACTTTTCGAGGAAAGTACTATTCACGTGAATAGTAATTTTGTGAATAGTGTTTTTCGTGAAAATTGGTCAGCGTTACCAATCTTTCCGGAGGTTTGCATAAATTGTCAGAAGCGATCCAGAGGAGTCAGATTCGAGTGGGAGCTATGGCAGCTGACGAAGGAAAGGTGAAAATTGAGAAGTTCGATGGTGCAGACTTCGGCTTTTGGAAGATGCAAATAGAAGATTATTTGTATCAGAAAAACATGCATCAACCTCTCACGGGCACCAAACCAACAGATATGAAGGAAGATGACTGGAATCTTCTTGATAGAAAAGCTCTTGGAGTCATTCGATTGACGTTATCCCGTAACGTTGCTTTCAACATTGCAAAAGAAAAAACTACGGCTGGTCTTATGAAGACCCTTGCCAACATGTATGAAAAGCCATCGGCCTCAAACAAAGTTCATTTGATGAGGCGACTGTTCAACTTATGGATGACAGAAGGTGCGTCAACGGCGCAACATCTAAACGAACTCAGCACAGTTACAACCCAGTTGAGTTCAGTTGGAATCGACTTTGATGATGAAGTACGGGCTTTGATACTTTTGTCTTCCCTACCAGACAGTTGGAATGCTACTGTCACAGCTGTGAGTAGCTCATCGGGAAGCAACAAGTTGAAATTTGATGATGTTCGTGACTTGGTTCTCAGTGAAGAGATCCGGCGGAGAGAGTCGGGTGAATCATCAACCTCTTCAGTATTGCATACAGAGTCAAGAGGCAGAAGTCCAACCAGAGGAAGCGGACGTGGTAAATCAAAGGCGAGACGATCAAAGTCTAGAAATCATCATAGTTCTAACAGCTCGAAGACTATCGAGTGATGGAATTGCGGGAAGACAGGACACTACAAAAACCAGTGCAGGAGTGCACCGAAGAATCAAGAGGCGAAAGAAGAGGCAAACGTTGCTTCAACCTCAGGAGGAGATGTTCTGATATGTTCTTTGGAGAACAAGGAAGAGTCTTGGGTGTTAGTCTCTGGAGCATCCTTTCACGCAACTCCGCAGAGAGAATTCTTCGAGAATTATGTCCCTGGAAACCTCGGTAAAGTTTACCTTGGTAATGAACAACCTTGTGAGGTTGTGGGAAAAGGTGTAGTGAAGATCAAGTTGAACGGGTCCGTTTGGGAATTGAAGAATGTCAGACATGTTCCTGACCTGACGAAGAACTTAATCTCAGTAGGCCAGTTGGCCGATGAAGGCTACAAAACAACTTTCCACCGAGAGTGGAAAATTTCAAAGGGTGCAATGACGATAGCTCGCGGAAAAAGGATTGGTACTCTTTACAAGACAGGAGGAGCATGTCATTTGATTGCAGTTGCATCAAATGAAAATCCCAATCTATGGCACCAGAGACTTGGCCATATGAGTGCGAAAGGGATGAAGGTCATGCGCTCAAAGGGGAAACTTCCAGGTCTTCAGTCAGTAGAAATTGACATGTGTGAAGACTGCATATTTGGAAAGCAGAAGAGGGTCAACTTTCAGACAAGTGGAAGAACCCCAAAGAAGGAGAGACTTGAGCTAGTTCACTCTGATGTTTGGGGTCCAACAACTGTCTCATCCATTAGTGGGAAACGATACTTTGTGACTTTTATTGACGATCACTCCAGAAAGGTATGGGTGTACTTTATAAAACAAAAGTCTGAAGTATTTGAGGCTTTCAAGATGTGGAAAGCCATGGTGGAAAATGACACAGGATTGAAGGTCAAAAAGCTCAGAACCGACAATGGTGGTGAATATGTAGACACCAGATTCAAGAAGTTCTGCTATGAGCACGGGATCAGAATGGAGAGGACTGTGCCGGGTATGCCTCAACACAACGGTGTAGCTGAGCGTATGAACCGAACGTTGACAGAAAGAGCCAGAAGCTTGTGTGTGCAGTCAGGCTTACCAAAGCAATTCTGGGCAGAAGCAGTCAACACAACAGCTTACTTGATCAACCGAGGTCCATCGGTACCATTGGAGCATAGAATACCAGAAGAGGTGTGGAGCGGAAAAGAGGTAAAACTCTCCCATCTTAGAGTTTTTGGCTGTGCAGCATATGTGCACATCAGTGATCAAGGCAGAAACAAACTCGATCCCAAATCAAAGAAGTGCACTTTCATTGGTTATGGTGAAGATGAGTTTGGTTACCGCCTTTGGGATGACGAAAATAAAAAAATGATCCGCAGTAGAGATGTGATCTTCAACGAAAGAATGATGTACAAGGACAAGCAAAATACATGTGCCAGCACTCAGAATTGAGTGGGCCAGCTTTTGCAGAGGTGGATGATGACTAGAGCTGGGTAAGCGGGTCGAAGTCCGCGGGCCGGCCCGCGAGACCGCGGACTAGTGCGGGCTATAGCCCGGAAAATAGAGGACCGCTAAAATGCGGGCCTACACGGAGCGGGCCAGCGTGGGGCGGGTCAATGCGGGGCGGGCCTACGAGGGCAAAAAAGGGGGTGAGAGAGGCCAAAGCCCGCGGATCAGCCCGCTAAACCGCGGACTAGTGCGGGCTATAGCCCGGAAAATAGAGGACCGCTAAAATGCGGGCCTACCCGGGGCGAGCCAACGCGGGGCGGGCCTGCGCGGGGCGGGCCACCCGCGTACCCAGCTCTAATGATGACCCAGAAAGTCCTACAAATGAGTCCTCAGTCAGAGGAAACAACTGAACCAGGCAACGAGCATCAGTCTGACAAAACAGAGCATCCTACTCCAGCTCCTGCATTGAGGAGGTCTTCTCGAACTCCTATGCCTAACAGGAGATACATGAGCTACATGTTGTTAACAGATGGAGGAGTGCCTAAAGACCATGCAGATGCGAGCAAGTGGGAGCTTGCCATGAAAGACGAGATGAAGTCTTTGATCTCCAATCAGACATGGGAACTAGCAAAGTTACCTATGGGAAAGAAGGCACTTCACAACAAATGGGTGTATTGAGTGAAGGAGGAGCATGACAGCTCTAAAAGATATAAAGCTCGGCTAGTTGTAAAAGGATTCCAGCAAAAGGAAGGAGTTGATTACACCGAGATTTTTGCAGCAGTTGTGAAGCTCAATACTATCAGGTCTGTGCTTAGTATTGTGGCTAGTGAAAAGCTCTACCTTGAGCAGTTGGATGTGAAGACTGCATTTCTTCACGGAGACTTAGATGAGGAGATCTACATGCACCAACCTGAAGGTTTCTCAAAGAAAGGGAAAGAGAATATGGTGTGCAGATTAAAGAAAAGCTTGTATGGCCTGAAACAAGCTCCAAGACAGTGGTATATGAAGTTTGAGAGCTTCATGCACAAAGAAGGTTTCAAGAAGTGCAATGCTGACCATTGTTGTTTCTTCAAGAGGTATAACTCCAGTTATATCATTTTGCTACTTTATGTCGATGATATGTTAGTAGCAGGTTCAGATATGGCCGAGATCAGATACTTGAAGAAGCAGTTGTCAAAAGAATTTGACATGAAAGACTTGGGACCAGCGAAGAAGATCCTTGGAATGCAAATCACGAGAGATAAGCAAAAGGGAACTTTGCAGTTATCTCAGGCGGAGTACATCAACCATGTTTTGCAGAGATTCAACATGGGTCATGCCAAACCAGTTAGCACACCTTTGGCAAGTCATTTTCGCCTATCAAAGGATCAGTCCCCTGACACAGAGGAAGAAAAAAGAATTAATGGCTAACATTCTGTATGCTTCAGCCATTGGAAGTTTGATATACGCGATGGTCTGCACGAGGCCAGACATTGGCCATGCAGTGGGAGTTGTAAGCAGGTTTATGTCAAATCCAGGTAAAGCTCATTGGGAAGCTGTTAAATGGATTTTGAGGTATCTACGAGGAACTCAAGAAAATGTTTGTGCTTTAGTAAGGGTGAGATAAAAGTACAAGGTTACGTAGATGCAGACTTTGTAGGTGAAGTTGATCACCGAAGAAGCACCACTGGTTACATATTTACTGTTGGCACGACAGCTGTTAGTTGGATGTCGTAGATACAAAAGATTGTTGCTCTATCGACTACAGAGGCTGAATATGTAGCAGTAACAAAAGCTAGCAAAGAATTGATATGGCTTCAAGGTTTGTTAACAGAGTTGGGATTCATCCAGGAGAAGAGTGTTTTGCATAGTGACAGCCAAAGTGCAATACATTTGGCAAAGAATTCAGCATTTCACTCTAGAACGAAGCATATTGACCTCCGTTATCACTTCATCAGATCTCTACTTGAGGATGAGGTACTAACGTTGAGAAAGATTCTGGGAAGCAAGAATCCAGCAGACATGTTAACAAAGGTGGTGGCTATTGACAAACTGAAGTTGTGCTCAACTTCAGTTGGCCTGCAGGAATGACAAACCAAAGAAGGCTGCTGCACGATCGAGGTGTGAAGACCGACTGAAGTCAGTCTTCAAGTGGGAGATTGTTGGCCAAAGACTCTACACTATAGCCTTGCCACCCATTCTATAAACTAGCCTTGGAAATTCATGGAAGGAAATTAATGCATTGTCAGAGGGATAGATGGACGGTGCAGCAATGTTGAAAATGCTAATATGCATACACACACAAATGCATAGAAATTGGTTTCATTTCAGCTTCTATAAATAGCAACGCAAGCTGAAGGAAATATTCATTCCAACATTGAGAGCATTTCAGCAGTGTGAGAAAAATCCCAGAGTGAGAAAATCTTAGTGAGAGATATTCTTGGGTGTAATTGGGTTGTGAGTTTGTGAGAGAGTGTGAGTGTTTGTAAACACAGTGTATATTTCTCCTTTCTATAAAAAGTCTGCAGCAGCCCGGAGACGTAGGCATAATTGGCCGAACTCCGTTATCAATTTGTGTGTGTGCTATTATTCCGCATTTAATCGCTATTCCACGAATCTGATTATGGAGAAATTTTGCGTAGTTTCCTAACAATATTCTCTTCATACTCGTTGTAGTTTTAATAGACTTCCATGTTGCCAAGGACATATGTTTTGCAATGATAAGGATGATTCATTGTCATTTTTTTAATTTGGTTATATGAGAATATTTATTATATTGGATCTTCATGTGCAGTGTGCGAAAATTGATTTCTCAAATTCATCATTGATTTTGTCCACGACGGAGAGGGAAAACTTCTTTCTGGGATCAATTTTTCCTGGGGCGAGTGTAATATCAATATTCTTTTACATTATTATTTCTCATTTAGTTTGTCTTTTGAACCTTCATGTAAGAATTTTAAGTAATTTTTTCAATTTGACTCATATTTAATAGGAGACAATATTTGTGGAACCTCTTTAATCATGCAAGAAGTAAGCCAATGTCATATAAACATCAAGTTAAGAGAGCTGATTTTCTAACCAAGAGGTCGTGTACTGTAAGCTAAGGAGAGAACCAGTCTTGAGATCATGCACTTTTCGTTTTCTTTAAGCTTTTAGTTGATGAAGTTGGTACAAGTACAACACAACCACAAACCAGATTTTTGTGGGTTTTATTTTCCTATAACATTTAATTATGAAAATATGTCCAAAGTTTATGAATGCTGGTTGATATTTTTTGCAATGCGGGTCACAGTATTGATTGAAAATTTTCCAACCATTTCTAGTTCTGCCTCTATCATTTACGTAAAAGAAGGGTTATTACCCTAATCCAGATTTTAAACTTCCTTCTCATGGATCTTATATACTGATTAAGAATGACAAATATGCCTCAAAACCTTCTTTCCACATATGTTCTTGGTGCCTTCTTATCTTGTTCTTCATCTAGATTCAATATTTGATGCATTTTGAATGAATTCTTTATGATGTTATCCGATGGAGATAAAATAAACCCGCGTTTAAACTGGCATGTATTTTACATAGTCTTACCCGGTTGGCAACGTAACTACTACACAAATGAACCTATCAACTATGATTAGGCAAGACAATCCTACCTGACCTCAATTTTGATTGGATTTGGTGGAAAACCGAATGCGAACTTGAATTTGAAGTGGCAGGGATGAGGATGAGAATGAGTTTTGAGGTACTAGTTTCCAACTTTGAACCTGCCATGATGTTATAATTAAATAATTTGAATGATAATAATAATATTAAACTCATATATTTTCCTAAAATTATGATTTAATTCTTAGTTCTTACTTTTAATATTATTGATGTATATTTTTAAAAATTATTTGAATCAAAAAGAGTTTTCTCCATGATTTATTTAAAAAAAATATAAAAACAAGATTAAATAAAAAAAAAATGAAGTTTAGTTTTATCCGTAGTTACCTTCGAGCTCAATGGGGATAAGGTTGGGTATCATAATTCTATCCCACTTTTCTAAAACTCGCTGCGCACTTATGGGAAGTGCAAAATCCATCCCGCCTAATATTTATCTTTTTTTTTTTTGTGTTTTTAAAATGGTAGAATGGAAAGAAAACACCTCCAAACTATCGGGCAAGGCGCTACTAGCATGCTAGGAAGGCCAGCAAAGGCTCACTCCTGGGTATGAGCGCAGATGAATTTTCCCGAGGATGATTGCCCACCGACTGAAATTTTACTGTCCTTAGGAGGATTCGAACCCTCAACCTATTTGAATGTGAGCGTTAAACCCGGAAACTGAAATCAAGCTAAATCAAACTTTCTTCATTTCATTCCTTTTCAAAGCAACAATATACAACAATGTCAAAATTCAAGGTGGCCTTCCTTGACAAGAAGCCT
Organism: Lotus japonicus; assembly: GCF_012489685.1. NCBI lineage: Eukaryota > Viridiplantae > Streptophyta > Magnoliopsida > Fabales > Fabaceae > Lotus > Lotus japonicus. The sequence continues at coordinate 15,999,300 of NC_080043.1, read as the reverse complement.
TACAAGAAAAATAAAAAAATTTGAAATCTCTCCAATAGCAAATGAAAAAATGTATTTGTTTTTATATAACCTAATTACAATTCTCCATCTCACCACTCAATTACTTGCTTCACACGAAACCCAAACTAATTGAATTCAAAATCAAAAACCAAAACTGTGTCAGCACTCAGCACCAGAATTTGCTACCTCATTGAGAGTCACTACTATCAATTTGTTGCAACAAGAACTGGAAATCAGACCTTTGTCTCAGGATTGGTGGCGGATCCACATCCATATCAGATAACCGAATGTCACTCATGGACCGGAACATCTCCTCCATTAAGAACGGTATGCTTTTTCATACAACAAACATAAACAAAATGTGTTTATATTGGCTAAGAAGTGATTTTTAGATGTAGAAGCATGTTAAATAGTTCATTACCTGGAATCCACTTCAAGAAGGAACGAGTTATTGGGTGGTATGTTTTCGGAGTCTTCTGTCATAAGCACTCTCATTCTGCTAATTACCTGTAAAAATTAAATGAATGATGTTTTAGTATATTTGGGATTAAGAAAGAATTGAATGTGCTGTAGAATGAAGCTATGATAGAATGCATTGCACAAACATGCAGCTGAGCCGAAAATGTTTGAGGAGACAAGAACTTACCTCTGCAGATAGTCCCTGTGCTCCATACTTGTCATCCCAGAACATAGTTCCAATACGGTATATTTGTGGAATACTTAACACCTGATATAGGGAACATAAAACAAGAGATTATAGGTTACATTGTATTAGAGGCACTCCTCTTTTACTCGAATTTTAAGCATGTGATTTAGATAGTTTCAAAGTAAAAAAAAAGTCATTCTTGATAAAAAACCATAAGTTAGAGAAAAGCTACTTATCCAAGTAGGTATAAGATAGAAACTGTTATTGAGATACTAAGTATTAACTGTTGTGTCTTGGTTATGAGTTAGTTAATTAAATTACCGGGCAGAGTTCTTTTGTGATCTCCTCCAAAGGTTTTTGAGTCTTTTGATGCAAAACCTGCATAAATGAAGCATTTTAAAATCGAATATTGAGGAAAGGGGAAAGAAAGTGTGCATTATTTTGTAATCATTGTTCAAGAAAGTATACCAGAAAGCTGACAGCTTGGCGTATGTGTTTGAGTTCATCCCAAGATGTCCCCGTAAACTGCAAAGTGAATAAGAAGTAACACAAAAGTAAGGACTTAGATAATTGGTGTCTTGCACTTCTGTTCTGTTTAGTCTAGGTTATGGCAAATTTCTAAAGCTACCTGATCTGTTGCTTTTAGACACCAGAGTTCCAACTCATGCAAACCTGCCTTCAAATACTCTCCATTGCTAAAGGAACAGCACTCCCGGCGAAGCAACAAACTAACAGACCATAATTTTATGAGAATCTGTACTAAGTTGAATCAACAATCACTACTCCAATATACTTAGTGCAATTGAATGGAAAATCTGCTCACCTATTAAACAGTTGAACATTCATGAATGAGAAGACCTGACTAAATATCTTCCTTGTTATCATGGGAGGGACCTGAAGTTATGAGATGTAGAAATTTGAGAAATCTCTTATCTGATCTGAACAACCCAGCCAAAGCAATATTAAGGGAGTAATTCATGCTTACATAGTTAGCAGACAATATATCCAAGGTATGATCTAATTTGTTCACAATGCTTTTCCAGTGCATATGCAATGCCTGTTGTTTTGCAACTATATTTGAATGGATGTTTCTAGATGACCCTCTTATTGATCTGGTCCTTAAGGATCTTGGTGCCTGTCAATGGTGATAAAAGATTTATCTAATCAACCAATGTCCAATTTTCTGTTGTACTTTGTATTGTCTGTTTTTCTTCAACATGATTACCTGAATACACAAATTTAAGAATGGGCTAATCTCTTTCTTTAAACTATCTCGGATCATTCCATAAATCTTCTCCACATATGCAGTTAAATGTTGCTTAAAAAGAATTGCTGGGTATTTGGCTTCCACTTTAGATTGCTCATTTGGCTTTTCCACCATTCCACTGTAGCCACTTGAAATCCCCATGCCCAATGAAGATGAACGTAAGCCCTGACATTGTACATCAAGTATCGTTATGTTTTTAACATTGATTTAATGAACTGAAATTTTGCAGCTTCGAAATCATACTTGTGCCATTTTGCCAAATAGGCTGGCAGGGGAGTTCCTATTACGCGAAGCGGCCCTAGTTGTATTGCTGGCCTTGATGGTACATTGTAGATAAAACAGAAGTGTTGAAGTTGTTGAAAGCCAATATGCTAGGTCATTGATTCCTTCTTGGCTCTGCCAGGACATAAAATGATAAATTGCTTTCAATAATTTAGGTTCAAAAACTGATGTTTTATCAAGAATTCCTTAACTATTGTTGGTGTATAAAGCTCTTGGAAAATACTACCTCTATAGATGATTTGATAGCGTGAATAATTTTATCAAATATATGTGTCTTCTCCGATTCAAATGATCTCCAATGAAGAAGTGCTTTATAAACAATGCAAGAAACTGCTGGTCTGTTTTTCTCAAATTTCTTATCTTCCATGAGACACTTGAGCAGTGCATCATAACTTTCCTGTTTAGAAGATATAGATATATAAAAACTGTAAGATACCATTTAATTTTAGGGTGGAATTTCTGCCTCACTTAATTGTGTTATGAGATCATATATACCTGCTGTCTGTCTGTGAGTGATCTTTGTTTCGTAAGCAAAGACACAGGTGCTCTAAGTTCCTGGAAACATCATTTTTTCAATTTCAATTACTGTGATCAATTACTTACCCTTGAAATTATTGAAAAACACATGTTATCAAGTTGGAAATACCTTTCTGGCATGCCATTCTTCTTCTGTTTGATTTCTGTTATCCAAGTTCTGCATCGATCATCATAAAAGATAATTGTCACATAATGAATAATCCTTAGGGAAAGCTCAGAGTAGTATACCTTTATTTGTGAAGTCATGGTATCTGTAATAACTCTTGGTTGTATCTGTTCTACAACAGCAACCTCCTGGCCTGTTTCTATCTTTTCTGGATAAACCTTCTGCTCGACAACAGCGGCTGCCTGGCTCCTTAGAACTTCATTCTCTGATTCTAGATTTTCTATCTGATCCTTGAGGCTAGAGATGGCATTAAATTGGAACTAATTTAGAGACGTGTATATGCCAGTAATTTTTTTTATGTTTTAAAAATTCCTTCCTAAATCTATTGTCAAGAAAATGGTGTGTAAGCCCACTTAATGTGATATGATATAAAAGCATATATGGCCTATGTTATTGAGAAATTATCTGTGATGTTTAATTGGAAAACTTTAATCTTCAAAAATATTTATGGAAAGGAAAGTAACACATATTGTACAAATGCAGCACATTCAGAACTCTTAAATGAAAGGAAAAAAGAACAATTTATCATGGTCTCCTTTGTTTTGTTGTTTTCATTTTCTTTTAAAAACCTATCCTATCAAGTATGAACAATTACTAGACCTATACCAGGTTCATTTTGACGCCTCATTTATGTATCACCATCTTGCAAAGCGAATTCTGTACATCATATCACTTGAATGAAATATTCTGATTGATTATTTCATGAAGCTGAGTACATATATATATACAAGAGTTTAGGGATAGCTAAATAAGGAAAAGATCTATCCTAATAAAAGATAAAATATACTAAATATATTTATTCCCTATTTATTTAATCTACATATCTCAACACTCCCCCTCAAGTTGGAGCATATAAATCGTATGCATCCAGCTTGTCACATATATATTTTATCCGGGGACCTCGTAAAGACTTGGTAAAAATATCAGCCAGCTGATCTTGAGAGCAAACAGAAGAAGTCTTGATAGTACCACAAAGAATCTTCTCCCTAATAAAATGACAATCAACTTCTATATGTTTTGTTCGTTCATGAAAAACCGGATTAGAAGAAAGATGTAAAGCTGACTGATTGTCACATACTAAGTTCATAGGAGTAATCGCACAAAACTTCAACTCCTGAAGTAAGTGCTTCAACCACAAGAGCTCACACGTAGTATGAGCCATAGCACGATACTCAGCTTCGGTGCTTCATCTAGCAACAACACTTTGTTTCTTACTCTTCCAAGAGATGAGATTTCCACCAATAAAAACACAATAACTAGAGGTGGATCTCCTATCACCTGCATCACCTGCCCAATCCGCATCTGAATATCCAGTAATACTAGTATGACCTCTATCAGTATAAACAAGACCTTTTCCAGGCGAACCTTTTATATATTGAAGTATCCGAATAACAGCCTGCCAATGACTCTTACAAGGAGAGTTTAAAAACTGACTAACAACACTAATAGAGAATGATATATCAGGTCTGGTCATTGTGAGATAATTCAACTTTCCTACTAACCTCCTATATCTTCCTGGATCAGAATAAGGCTCCCCCTGGTTAGGCAGAAGCTTCACATTAGGGTCCATAGGAGTATCCGCAGGCTTGCAGTTAAGAAGGCCCGTTTCTTCCAAAATATCAAGCGCATACTTTCTTTGACAAATAGCAATGCCAGACTTTGACTGAGCTACCTCAATCCCAAGAAAGTAATGCAAAGATCCAAGATCCTTAGTCTGAAAATGCTGAAACAGGTGCTGCTTAAGAGCTTGTATGCCCTCTTGGTCATCACCGGTGATTACAATATCATCCACATAGACAACAAGATAAATGAACCTCTTTGAGGATGAACACCTAAAGAAGACTGAGTGATCCGCTTCACAACGAACTAACCCAAACTGCTGAATAACATTGCTGAAACGGCCAAACCAAGCTCGGGGTGATTGTTTCAGACCATACAGAGACTTTTGCAATTTACAAACTAGTCCTGACTCCCCCTGAGCAATAAACTCCGGTGGTTGCTCTATATAGATCTCTTCTTCCAAATCACCATGTAAGAAAGCATTTTTAATATCCAGCTGAAACAAGGGCCAATGTCGCATAGCAGCCATGGCAAAAAATAAACGGACATATGCCATCTTTGCAACTGGTGAAAAAGTATCACTATAATCCAAGCCATAAACCTGAGTGTACCCTTTGGCAACAAGACGAGCCTTCAATCGATCAATATGCCCATCAGGGCCTACTTTAACATTAAAGACCCAACGACACCCAACAATAGATTTCCCTGCAGGAAGAGGAACAAGCTCCCATGTATTATTAGACTCTAAAGCTGTCATCTCGTCAATCATCGCTTGACGCAAACCTTTGTGAGATAGGGCCTCCTGTATAGTCTTAGGTACAGTAATGGAAGATATGGTAGAAACAAAAGCGTAGTATGCAGGGGGCAAGCGATGATATGAGAGAAAATTATAAATAGGATAAGGATTACGAGTAGAATGACTACCTTTCCGGAGGGCAATGGGCAAGTCAACAGGATCCGAAGCAGGAGAGGAGGCTTGATGAGGAACCAAATCACATGTCTCATGTCCTGCAGAAACTGAGTCGTGGGGCTCATCCGTTACTGTACGTCGTGGGCGACGCTCATAAGTAATGCGATAACGAGACATATCAGGAGCTGGCGCTGATGGAGTGGAAGTGTCTGCTTGAGGAGTAACGACCGAAGATGGTGACATAGACACTTGAGGAACAGGTAAAACCACAGGAAATATATCTAGATCAGATTGTTGACCAGTTGTAACAAAGTAAGGTGTATCTTCAAAGAACGTGACATCTGCAGAAGTGTAGAACTTATGTGTGGATGAAGAGTAACACTTATACCCTTTTTGAACACGAGAGTAACCTAAAAAGACACATTTGACAGCTCGAGCAGACATCTTATCACGACCTGGTGAAAGATCATGAACAAAGCAAGTACAACCAAAGACACGAGGCAGAACACAAAATGAAGATTCCCTAGGATACAACATGGAATGAGGAATCTGATTACCCAAAACAAATGATGGCATCCGATTTATCAAATATCCTGCAGTCAAAACAGCTTCACCCCAAAACTTTAAAGGTGCATTAGCATTCATCAATAAAGTACGAGCCGTATCCACAATATGTCTATGTTTTCTCTCAGCTACCCCATTTTGTTGGGGTGTATGTGGACAACTAGACTGATGTATAATGCCATGAGACTTCATAAAAGAGTTAAAGGAATCAGAAAAATACTCTTTAGCATTATCACTTCGCAGAACACGAATTTTCTTATCAAATTGAGTTTCAATTTCATGACAAAATTTTTGAAAGATACTAAACAACTCAGATCTATCTTTCATTAAAAATATCCAAGTACACCGGGAGAAATCATCAATAAAACTGACATAATACCTGTATCCTAAGATAGAAGAAACACGACTTGGACCCCAAACATCAGAATGAATGACATCAAATGGATGTAGGGCCCTTTTATTGATGCTACTAGGAAAAGACGACCTAACATGCTTCCCAAGCTGACATGACTCGCATTCCAAAGACTCTAACTGCGACAAGTAAGGCACCATCTTCTTTAATTTGTCCAAACTCGGATGTCCCAGACGACGATGAAGTAAACTCGGAGACTCAGCAGCAGCCGCACAAATTGCAGAAGATGGTTGTTGTAGATAATAGAGACCATGTGATTCAGATCCTGCTCCAATCATCCGTCCCGTACTCCGGTCCTGTATAAAGAAGGAATCAGAGGTAAAAGTTATGGCACAACCTAATGATTTGGTTAATTTACTTATAGAAATAAGATTAAAAGCACATCCCGGAACTAATAGAACAGAACTCAAAGGTAGTGTAGGAAGAGGAGATGTCTGCCCAACACCGGTGGCTTGTACTTTCGAGCCATTTGCAAGGGTAACATGGTGTGTAGTTTTGGGTGAAGATAAGTTAGAGAAAAAGGAAGGATTACCAGTGAGATGATCTGAGGCACCGTAATCCAAAACCCAGGATCCAACAGGTGTAGAATGAGAGTAACAAACCGTAGAATTACCGGTTTGAGCAACAGTTGCTGATGAAGATGATCTTTGAGCGCCCTTCAGCTGGAGATATTCCTTGTACTCATCAGTTGAGAATGAGTGGTTCTTTGCACCATCAGATTCAACCTTGGACTCCAAAGACTGTGCGACATTAGCAGTTTTGTCTGGAAACCCAACTAGAGAGTAACAACGATCTTGTGTGTGTCCATCCCTCTTACAGTAAGAACAATGGAGATTTCCTCTACCTCCTCTTCCACGTCCACCACCTTTACGACCACGACCTCGACCCCCTGACTCAAAAGAATTTGATATGAGAGCAGAGGAGTCAGAGGCTGTATGAGATTCAAGTCTAGTTGAAGTGGCAGATGAAGGAACACGAAGTAAACGATTAATAAGCTCCTCCGCTGTAGGAATATTGGGATTAGTAAGGGTCTGGTTTCGAACAGATTCCAGATCCTTATGGAGACCATGCAAAACAAACACCATGAACATATTGTCAAGTTTCTCCAGCACCTTCTTCAAATCGTCATTAACCAGCATTGACTTCAGCTCCACAATGGTAGATTGTGCCTTATTCAGGTAAGACGGCAAATTAAGATCAGTCATCTCGAGATTTGCCAAATTACGTACTGAATCATACAACCGCTGAATATCATTAGCATAGATGTCCTGTGCCTTTTTCCACACATCATAACATGTTTTGTAGGGACGAAAGTGAACAATCAGTCTAGGTTCAATTGCCTGGTATAATAAAGAAACAAGTTGATAATCAGCCTTCTCCCATTCCTTCTTCTCAGAAGCATCAATATCAGCACATTTTTTAGTAAGGTGCTCGGACAAACCTTGACCCAAAAACCAGATCTCAACAGCATTGGACCAATCTAGATAATTTGCCTCATTCAACTTCTCAGAAGTGATAACAGGAGTCCCAGAAAAAGCAAATGAGATGAGACTCTTCTTCTCACCCTTGGGAGACTTATCCTTCAGCAAATCCTCCATGAAGAAAAAGAACAAACAGAGACAGGGAAAACAACCGCAACCAAACAAATCCAAACACACTTCAAACGAAAGGCTCACTGATTGGAACAGGCCAAAAAACAGAAACAAGAGACCTCAAACACAGAAACGAACCACAGAAGAGGAATCCTGGAATAAAAACAAGCAAACCCAGAAAAAATTATCAGCGGCGACCGGCGGCGGCGGCAGCGGCTGGCGGTGGCGGCTGATCACGACACAGTGGTGGCAGCAGCGGACTATGGTAGCAGCAATCAACAGCAGTGGTGGCGGCCGGTGGTTGCTTCCGGAATTCTAACTGGTAAAAATAAGGGTTAGCCTACGACGGCTGAAACCCTAAACTAAACTAGTAAACCAGAGGGAGACTTGAATCAGAAAGCTCTGGTACCAACTTGAATGAAATATTCTGATTGATTATTTCATGAAGCTGAGTACATATATATATATAAGAGTTTAGGGATAGCTAAATAAGGAAAAGATCTATCCTAATAAAAGATAAAATATACTAAATATATTTATTCCCTATTTATTTAATCAACATATCTCAACAATATCAAAACATCTAATCCAAAAACAAGGGAGCTCATTGATGCATATAAAGTTTTTGATTTACTACATTCAAATGCAGGCATCTGGCAACTAAGTATCACTTAGAAGAAAAATAATAATAAATTATCCAAATAGCATATTGTACTTACATTTTTATCTCTTCAGATAGTTCTTCATTATTTGATTCTACTAATGCCTGCTGACATAGAACCTGGTTCTCAGACTCAAGGTTTGACAAACTTGATTCTAATCTGGAGTAGTAAAGTATAGATGGTCAATTCCAGTTTATGTTGGTAGAGATATTGTGTGGCTAAATATTATTTCCACAACCTTTCAATAGTCTCCTGAAGTTGTGTCGCTTTGAGATGTGCTTCTTCTGCCTCTTTCAGCCTTGCTTGATTCTCTTTTTCAATTTCTGAGCACCTTTCTTCAAACTCTTTAATCTTACTTTTTAGCTGTTCTACTTCACTCTGTATTTTCAGAACTTCAATTTAAGTACTTGCCATCACATTGTCAAGTGAAAAGTATTCATCTATGCAGTGCTGTTTGCATGCAAATTATTTATATATGTGACAGTTCTCATTATTCATTTAAGTTTTTGGTGGTAAAAGATATAATATTTATTTTAAAAATAATATTTCTTAAAAAAAAGGGTTAATAAAAAGCTTTCCTTACTTTTCTTATGTATCATTTTATCATTTAGAAGTACTTCTTACCCTGCTGAATGTAATTCCAGTGTCCCACCATCTTAATACTAAAAGTAAAATTTAAAAATGTCCAGGAAAAAAATTATTTTACCTCCAGCTCCTCATTTTTATTTGTCAGCAACTCTAGCTTGGTGTTGTCCACAACAGGTACCTCTTTAATTACAGGTGGTGCTTGTTCAATTGCTATTTTTGCTGCTTCTTTCTCATGTATAATTGCAGCATGGGCTTCATCTAGCTGAGCTTGAATTTCTTGTAAAGTATTCTGTAATTTTGCTATCTCTTGCCCTTTAGCTTCTTCAAGGTCAAGCTGCATGTTATTATTTCCAGATTAGATGGGCTGGATAAACTGCTATATGAAGGACTGAATAGTTTTTCTCCTCATTAGTATCTTGAAAGGAGTGCACTAGACAGTTACTCACTGATAAAAACTATGAAAATAGAATCTTACTTTTGAATGAAAATTAATCCCTTTTTATTTTTACTTATAATTGATAATTTTACTTGAATCCATTTAGTGGTTATCATGTAGAACTAGTTGATAGTCCCTACCCGCAAGTGCTTTTCAATATCCAGTCTCCATGTCAGCTCCTCAACACGCTTCTCCAACTTGTCCTTTGCTTCCTTAAGTGCCCCCGTTTCCCTTGCAGCCTGCACAGCAACTTAAAACTGTTACACACCTCTACTTTTGAAAATATTTCTTTCTTATTAGATATTCTAAAAAAAATTGGCTTCTAGAAAAATGATGCACAGAAGCAACACTCACCATCCGAAGCTTTCTGAGCTCTTTCCGTGCTACTTTAGCTCTCCAGAGACATTGAAGTGAAAGAGCTACTCTCTTCTGCTGTTTGTAATCAGAAACAGCTTTGGCTCTTCTCCATTGTGTCTGTCAGAAGAAATGAAATGGAATAATTTAAATTATTAATTTTAAAAAGAATCAAGCATCTTGAATTTCTTATTGATGAAATTTTAGATGAACTTTTCCATGAGCAAACATTTGGATTCCAAATGATTTCATTATGCATGTCATGATCTATGTTGGTGTTAGATATTGCTTCTAGTGATGTCTTTACCTGAATTTTGGTTGAAGCCTTTGTCCTTCTTCTGTACCTAAATTCATTTCGTGCTGCTAATGCTCTCATGCCAGATTGAATAACAATAGCTGATGCTTGTAATGATGTGTAATAAGTTCTTTCTCTGTGTGCACGCACATGTTTCTGCACCCGGATAGAAGCTGCTTCCCTTCTCATGTGCTCATATAGTTCACGTGCAAGTCTTGCTGAAAAAATGAAGGGCAAAAGAAAGTAACTCGAATAAGTTATCTATAGGACAGAACCATAAGAATTATGCACTTAAAAAGGAGATGTACTAAAAATACAAGTTATTTTGTTAAGAAAGATGACCTCTCCAAATCTTCTGGATCTGAATTGTGGCCTTTTTAAGGGTGATGAACTCTTTTCTGGTTAAATGTGTTCGGATTTGTCTCTGTATGAGTCTAGCTGCTTTAGCTAAGACTTCAGCTCTTCGTGCATCTAATTCAGCCATCTGACCAGCTCTGAGAAATACCTTTGTTTTTCCCATCTGATTGAAACATTGGGATAAAATGGATGAGAGCTTATAACAAATTCCTGAAAATTTTATGCATGATTATGCCTTTTACTTCCATAGAACATGTTTCCCATGTATAGACTTACCTGATAGCCTTTTAGGCCCATCTTCTCACAGATTGCAATAGATGCCTTTTTCTCATCAGATCTACATACAAGAAAGCATTAACTATCATATGGGTTTGTGAAGATCAAAGCATATTTTTTAGAACTTCAATGAGAGATATAGATATATGATATTTACTTTCAAGTGAATCTGAGCTTATCTTCAATGATAGGAGCTACATCATAGATTATTGTTATAGTTACTTTCATGTGGTGGTTCAAGTAGTTTAATAGAGTATTACATCTTTGACTCATCATTCTTGCTCTATCTTCATGAAGGTGTGAATTTCATATGACAATCAAAGTTAAAAAGCATCATTTTCATTTTCTTGTAGACTATAGTAATGCATACCCATCAAGGACATCAGGAGCTAGCATTCCAAAGCGATCAAGGAACTCTTCAAATGTTCTTTTTGTTGGATATCCAGCACAACTAATCCTTATTGCCTCAAGTACTCCCTGCAAGAAGCAATGAGGTAAATGTCCCTTTTTTTTCGGCAGGGGTATTTCTCAAATCCACTGAACAGGCATACATTTAAGAACAATAGGAGAAATTAAACTTACCCCACATCTTAATTGGTTTAAGACATTGAAGTTCTCAAAGATTCCTGGCTGCAAAACTGTATTAGGTTTCACACATCTTATGTAATGTGGTTCTGTTGTGCTCAGTGTCTCCATGAGTGATTGCAGTTGTTGCTGGATATTAAGATTTATTCAGAAGCAATTCAAGGACTCGGAGTTTCTAGAGACTGGAGAAACTAAACACCGAAATTGAAATATATTTACCTTAAACTGTGAGCCCATGGAAGAAAATTTTGATTGCTTTGATGTCTCCTCAGGTAGAAGAGGGAAAAGATTAGCAACAAATGTGCACTTGGAAGCACATAAAAGAGCTTGATGCTCTGCTATAACATAATCTTTATTCTTATCTAGAAAATAATCTGCTTGGTAAGTGACCTGTAAATAAAGAATATTTGTGACAAGAAATTAGCATTTTTAATTTTAAAATGGATGGCCGGCGAGAAAAATTTAGAATTCCTTGTCTTACATCTCCAGCATAGTGGTTAATTGTGAAATCTGTTCGAGCAAGTTTTGGCTTGCTGAAGCGCTTGTGTCCTTTATATGTCTGGTACATCTTTTGTGCAAAAGTCTCATGAGTTGCCTTGGGGAACATGCTGCAGTAAATAAGAATATAATTAAATTTTGACTTGCTTTCCTGGTTTTTGCTTCCTGTTTAGCAGGAAAATAAAATCTGGCTGAGCTAACTATACCACCATTTCCTTTCAAAAAATAATCCTACCACCATTCTCTCCTTGATTGAGGAATTATTTTGTAGGTATACTATTTGCAAAAAAGTTTATCTGTATAGCCAATCTATCTATTCACAGTTTTTCAAGTGAGAAATTGACATACCAGGCTTCATCAAGAAGAGCAATTATTCCCCCAGGTTTCTGCAAGCAATACATGTAAACAGTATCAATATTTATCTGGTATAAAAGATCCTTCACAAGCAATGCTGATACACAAGTTTCTAATGACCTTCTCAATAAGATCAAGAACATCCTGATTATCCACAAACTCTACATAGCTCCAATTGATTTCCTCCTTTGTGTACTCTTCTTGCTCCATCTTGAATACATGCTGCGGAAACAGATGCATTTCTATATTATATGTTTGTATCGATAATGTTGCTTAAGATCTATTTAGAATTTATAACCTTGCCTGATTAAAATGTTGTTGCAACTTCTCATTTGTTAGGTTGATGCACAGTTGCTCAAAACTGTATATAGAGAATGAATGAGATTAAAATTTAGAGACGAAGAAATTGTCTTTATGAAACATAACTATCCCATTTACCTGTTGACTTTGAAGCTTTCAAATCCATAAATATCAAGGACTCCTATTAAGCTGACTGCATTTGCATCTTGCCCAATTGAACTGTTAATCTTGTCCACAATCCTAACATATTTGAAGCATGCATTTGGATTATATCAAAACACTTTTTGTTCATAGATGATTTGTTGTGTATTATGATTGATGTTGTATAGGAGTAGTATGTTTCCTGGATATAAAATTATCAGGGTTTTTAATGTTGCGACTGAATGAAGATACATGTTGTCATTCTTAGTTTGTTTTTACCAGTCAAACAGTCTGGAGTACATAGTCTTTGCCAAAGCATCTCGGCTCAAAGCAGCTGCATCTGGGTCTAGTAGTTTTGTAATGTTCCCATCAGGAGTAACAATGACTCGCTTGCAAAGTGAGTCTTCTAGTGCTTTATCATCACACCTGAAAATAATCATGTCATAGACATTAAAGGTGAAGCATACAGATTATATGGATTTTAAAGTTGGATCAATGCTTGTACATGAGTAACTCGGCTGCAGTTCGAAGGTGGGTGAGTGATTTGTCATCTTTCAATTTTGATGAATCAACTTCATTCCCTTTGGCGAAGTTAATGTTTCCTAGATGAAGGATTGCAGCTACCACACGAAAGATAGCATCCTGTGGAGGGAAATTTTCTTTGATCGAATGTCTCTGGATAAACATAAATCATTGCTTCTTCAAAATATGATGCACTGTTGCATTGGCACAATACCTGCTCATCCTGGCTGATACCTACAATATCCATTGCATTTCTGGTCTCTAAGTATTCTTTAGCATCATCTACATTTGACACTTCATAACAGTTTGATTGATTCAGATAGTGGAATTGCCTTGGGTCCCCTAACTTGAACCTCTCAAGATCCTATCAAGCAAACTTTAACTGTTAGATTTTAGGAGTTAATGATATGTTACAAATTTTTTTTTTGTTTCAATTTAATTATGTAGAAGTCACCTCTGGTGGTGCTGCACAAAGCATGTAAAAGCAATGATAGTTTCTCTCTGGATCAGAAGCCTGACAAACTCTTGACCTTTCAAGGAGATAGGTACGGATTGCTGCTCCAGAAATCTTTCCATTCTTGTCAAATTGAATTTCAACAAATTTACCAAAACGACTGCCAGAAAGTCCAATAATTTTGTAATATCAACTAAAATGGAAATTATGAAAGAAAATGTAATCTGAGAAAATCCGTATGCATTTTTTTTTACCTTGAATTGTTGTTTTTGACAGTTTTGGCATTTCCAAAAGCTTCCAACACTGGATTGGACTGAAGAAGTGAAAGTGTCACTACATATACCTGATTTGAGTTAACTGAGAAACATTTGCTAGTAGTTAAAACTGACCTCCAAGACTTGTTGTTCTACAGTCCTGCCTTCTGTATTAGACCTTCCCCCCATGAAAGCTAGATATCTCATTAGCATTTTGGTTGTCTCCGTTTTACCAGCTCCACTCTCTCCACTCACCAAAATGGATTGACTTCCATTCTCATTTATCATTGCTCTGATATATTAAACTGAGTCAGCTCTACAATCAATTGTTTTCTTAGGATACTAGTACAGAATCTATTTCTAACCTGTAACAGGTGTCTGCTACAGCAAAAAGGTGAGGGCTAAGCTCTCCAAATGCTGCTCCTTTGTACTGCTGCATCATATGGATGTCATACAGGTGTGGTAGTCTTCTAAAAGGATTCACTGCAATTAAGATATTCCCTGTATATGTCTGCTCATATAATGGATGGTTGTCAGATGTTGATCCTTTCCTAAATATTTTTAGACTAAAAAATATATTGAGAAGTTGATTAGCTGGTTGTGACTCACATATATCTCATTGAGAGAAAAACGACAGGCAAGGTTATACAGAACTCCTGGCTCATGGAGGTATGCTAGCTTGGTCATGTCATCAACCCCTGAAGGCTGTGCCTCCATATCTTTAGGGTATATACTTGAAATTTCTGCAACCACCTGAAATTGGGGATAATGCTCAGTTTATATACTTCTTCATGCTTGTACTTCAAGCATCAAATTTATGGGCATGGTGATATGTTTCGGTATCTGGCTCAATAAGGCTAAGGTGTATCAGAATTCAATCAAAGTATGGTTCTTGAGCTAGTGAGCTTAAGCTAAAACAAGTTATGACTTTTGCTATAGTGATAAGGAATTTATCCAATAATATAGTTTCTTCTTTATTATATTGGTTGCTTCTGTAAAATATGGTAAAATATGTTTGAGGGAAATGAATAAATTTCTCTTTTTCGGAATAAGAAATTGCTATGACTAGTACTAATATCTAAAATGTTATTGCTTTGGATCTGTTGATGAAGCTGAAAATTGTGGCTGGAGCTTTTGTGCTAGGATTTCACAATAATATAAGTACTTCTATGGTTCTGCCTATCTTGTCTCTATTCCCGAGCTAAGAATAAACATTGCAGCAGCATCTCTCTGGCTTAATCCAAGCATAATATAATTTTAACTTTATATATTTGATAGGTACTAGCAATGAACAAAGAAAACTACTGAATTAACTAGCTAACTGTTACACTAACAGTTGATAATGCTAACTGGCACTCTTCCTTTAACTAGCTAACCATTCTACTAACTAACCATAACTACAATAATAACCTCTCCTTAAGAAGCCTAATTCCTATCAATATTACTCTGGTTGAGAAAATCCAGGGAAAGAACAAAGAAACAAATTATGGAATTCCCTATAACTTTTTCTCAAGTCATTTCATTTCCATCATTCGGATCCAAAAAGTAGCCATGCTGTTCTAGTCAAATAGCAGATTTCTGAACCTATAATATGGAATTATTGCAATCAAGTTTTGCAATGTGTTTCACAAATAAATAACTCTGCTATCAGTAATCCAGTTTTATGATCTGGTAAAAAGCTTACTGTTTTCCCATTTGTGGTAATGATAGTGGCATTTGTGCCTTTGATATCTGTCACCTCACCATCAATCCATGCAATCTCAGGATCCTCAACCCAAACCTGTGATCCAACAATGATATTCACAGGAGTTCCCTGAACCATCAAAAGAAAGTGTTAACATATGATCTGACAACAAAAGATGAGTAGATCAATAACAGAAACAGAACCTATATCTTAGAAGCTCACCATGATACTAAATTCTGCTGATCATGAAAATCAGAATGGTGGCTTGCAGAACTGGACCAAGATCAATGGATGTTTCTGATTCTGAGAGAGATGCTAGAAGGAAGAGGGGTGTATTGCAGAGACTCAGAAAGCTGAAAGGGAATGTTCAAAAGGAAAACAAAAAGCAGAGAAAATGCCAGGGTGGTAACTCTTTAAAGCTAAAGGTGTAGCAGCAATCCTCACACCTTACATTACCACCTTTCCTCCTCAGTCTCAGGTACCTTTTTCTTTGCTCCTTCCACGACAGATGCTGACTTGGCACCAAGAGAAGCCCCAGAAGAAAAAAAAAAGTATATTCCAATGTTCAATTTCAGCCTGCTACATGATCACATAAGTGGGGTCATGTTGCTTAAGCCATATGAAGAATGAACCACCGTCCAGCTGATATCTTTGAATTGTTTTGGTACATGATAAGTTTGATACGGTGCATGTTTGGATACACGGTAGAGAATCACATTGAAATCAAAATGATGGTGAATAGTAGTAAAAACCAAGGGAAGTAGTTTCTGTTCACCGTGATTTTGTCTCTCTGATTTTCTACTGTGTATGCAAGTATGACCATAATTGATTTGTTATTGTCTGGTCCGAGGTATTAATGGTATGGTTGTGAACAGTAGCATGATACACAGCTGGTGTTCATGTTACATTTCATTATTACTTAATATAATTGAACTTAATATGAAAAACAAAAAGTTGGGTAAAAGATTCGAAGATAACAAGGTAGAATATTCATGTTACAGACAGAAATGGCAAGTTTTTAACTAGTATAGATAGAGTGTTGGTATGCAGGAGCATGCCAATTTTTCCATCTCAACTTCTCAAGCTATATAGCACACGTTACTCAAAGGCCATCATGTCCAAAGTCAAAATGTTAATGAGTTGAAAAAGGTTCACATATGAGAGATGATGCATAAAAGAGAGGAAAAGCAGATAATGAAAGATGAGCCACTCAAGGGCTTCCACCCGGATTAGTAAACGCCATTCAGGACCCACAGTTTCCAACTTTACGGGGTGCACATGGGTTGGGTTGGATGGATTTTGGTCAAAATAAAATCCGAACTAATCAAAATTATCTGGGTTGGGTTGGGTTGGATTTCACGAATTTCTTCTTCGAACCCGATCCGAACCAACCCGACGAAGTTCGGATTGGGTTGGATGGATTGATTGGGTCACTATATTAAAATATTAATATATATGAAATATTAAAAAATCTTGCAAATATTATTATAAATTCAGAAAAAAATTATAAAAAATACTAAATCTGTTATAATACTAAATAGCATGAAAATGACACAAAAATTTATACCAAATAGCATGAAATAATATCACATAAATGACATATAAACAAATATCATGAAAACATAAAACTTTATTACCAAATGACATGAAACAATCTAACATAAATAGTACCTAAAAAGTGAAAAGCAACCCTAAATGTCATGCCATGACACTTAGAACTTACATGTCTCCAACATGCCAAATAACATATATAGACATTTAACAAATAACTACAAACAAATACTCTAAGTTCAAATATGACAAATAACTACAAATACTTAAGTCTCAAAGTTTCAAAAAGTCATCACTCCAACACTAGCACTCCAAGTATGAGTAAAATTAAAAAAAAAAATTATTATTATATGTATGGATTCTAGGTTGGGTTGGATGAATTTGAACTGAATCTGAAATCCGATCCGAACTTGGTTGGATTGTAGTAAAATTCATCCGATTAACCCGATTACCCGATCCAACCAGCATTTTTTCTATTGGATCGGATTGAGTTGGACGGGTTCATTGGATCTACCCGGCCCATGTTCACCCCTAGTCTGCACCATCCAAAATAACTGTTTTTATATTTTAAATCCATTTTCTTTTTTATTTCTCTCACAAACTTTTTTATTTTTATCACTCTTCTTTCTCTATCACATCCTTCATCATATTTGTCATTTCTTCCTCTTATATTTCTCCCTCTCTCTCCAAGGTGAACGTGGAATTTGGATGTGAAAATAATTTGTACTTTTTAATGTAATTACTAGCACACATAGTAATATGTATCATAACATGATCAGAATCAATTCTGATATTTTGAAACAACTTTTTTAAAATTAATCTGGTTCTAGAATTAATTATTGAAGCATTTCTAAACATTGTTTTGTTTAGTTGGAAACGGCAGGAAGTAGAAGGCTGCAAGCTTTTCCATTGTGGGACGGCTAAGGCAGGTGCTACATATTCTAGGCTATGGTCATTCACATGAGGAAAAAGGTTTATGAGGTGTGGTAGTGGGACCTTGAAGCATAGGAAAAAGCCTAACACAGCGTGGCTTTCCAACCAAGCTTTGTTCATCACTCATTTTCTTTTGTTATTTGTATCTTTAATCATCATTACTCTCGCTTATTAGGTGTTTTTCCTTGGTTTGTTTTATCAATATTTGTGTATAATTGGGTGGCCTATATGGCCCCTTAGAAATTCAGATCTTGCTGTACCAAATAATATTTTAGAAAGATGCTTCTCTTGTCGGTCATTGGTCCAACGTAGTTTTATTTTTCTTTTCTGTTTTGGTTTAAAGGAAGGCCATTTTGGAAGTGCTTTTGACTAGAGTTTACACATGAATAAACAGGATTAGAAGTGTTAGCAACACACTTTTTTAAGAAAACACATTTCAATCTATATATATTGTGATTGGTTTATTTTTTGAAAAGTTTAACACATTTATTTTACTTCTCAAAAAATGTATTGACTTTTTAAAAATAAACCAATCACAATGAGTGTGTTGACGTGTGTCTTAAAAAAAGTGTGTCTTACTATATGTCAAATTTTAAATTTTTAAAACTCAATATTAGTTTTCAATTTTATAAATACTTTTAGGGTTTCTTTGTAATCAACATTATAAATATATACTTTTCTGATGTATAAAAAAAAACATTATAAATATACAAGAATTGTTATCGTTCTCAAACATCTTTAAACACCTTCATTATTGCACGACGTCCTTCATCGCTATTGTCCCTGCCAGTCCTACACTACCTCTGTTGTTGTATTGCACACTTGATTGCTTTCATTGGCACCCACAACCCCCACCGCTGCAATTTCTTAAGATATCCTTCTAACAACCATCGATTGGCATCTGCGACCATCATCACAGCCTCCACCGCAGTCCAAGACCCTCCCTTCCTTCCCTTGTTGAAGAAGGTCCCAAGTGATCGCAATAACGGTGGAGGGAAAGATAATGGTGAAGGAGGTGGGACAATGGTAGAGGGTACACTGGAAGGTGTCAACGGTCCCAACAATAGTCCGTGTTGAGTTGCAACTGTAAGATCTATATGAGTTCTCCCTCTAGAAGAACATATAATGTAATATGTTTTAATGTTGACAAAAACCATGGAGACCATGTCAAAGTAGCGAGAAATAGGAGAGGACAATGAACACAAGGCAAATCAAAGAAGATCAGAACATGCAAGGACAACACTAAAGCTTTTCAGGACAAAGAGAAGATCAATATGAAGATCAAGAAAAGATCAAGACAGAGCAAAGAAGATCAAGATAAGATCAACAAGAAGGATGGAGAAGACGAGCTCAATGAAGAAACATCGAAGACTTGAAGACAAATGACAAAGCACTAAAGTCAACGCAAATATCCAAGACCAATTGGACAGTCTACGGTACAACATCATGCGCATGATCAACAATCTGAAGACCACACACATCGTATTAAGCCATTTTCTGAAGACTCCAGAATTCACTAAGTAACGTTAAACGTCCAAAGCGTATCTATCCAAAGACAACATCTGACGTTCAAAGCTCAAAGCTCAAAGCTCAGATCGTCCGAAGTTCAACGTCTCACTAATCCTGAAGAAAACATTTGACTTCCACCTCTGTGCAAAACGTATCTATCCAAAGATGAAGCAATGTCATGAAGACTCAAGCATTCAAAAGAGGAACGAGTCTCATGAGGAAGATACCTGATAAATCAACTAGATCGAGCAACTAAAACCTAGCAACCAAAGTCAAACACTATGCTTGTTCACACGCGACTAGTTGAAGCCTAATACAAAGTACCAATCAAGACACAGAGCTATCAGATCCCCATAAGCTATGAGGAGTGTCTATGAGCCGAAAGCATATATGTCTTATCAAGCACAAGCTTCAATGACCAAACGGCTACACAGATTCAAACTAAGCCTGGACATGATAAGCTAGACCTAAGCAAGCCAATGCCTCCTACAACTATTACGGACGATGAAGATCTGATCAGAAGCGTTCATCTATGGCATAAAAAGTCTTCATCCTTCTAACACAAATCAGAATATCTGATATCATGTATGAATTATGATACATTCACACCTCCCACCTTTTTTCCACCTTTATTTTCTATCTATTTCTCTCTTCTCTATCAATCAAATCATCTATCACATATTTACTTTCTCTTTATTTTCTTCCTATCTCTTTCCTCTTCCACCTCTTTCCCCCTCAAAGGTGAGGTGTGAATAAAAGATTATTCTATCATGTACTTGTGATCAAAACGACTAGTTTCAACACACAAACATTTATTGCATATACTCAGTAAGTCTCACACCTTGCAATGATCATATTTCCAATACTTAGTATAAATAGCTCATTCAGTTGAAAGAGTAAAGAGTGTTGAAATAGGTTGAAGTTAGTTGACAAGGAAGCTTGGAGTAAAGGTTGATTTTCTGAGAAGCAATCATAGTGACTCAGAAGAAGAGAATGAGCATCAAATTTATATTGTGAGAGATGAGCTCAATTTTCAAACTCCAAGAGAGAAAAGAAAAGAGATGAAAAGAAAGAAAAGAAAAGCATGAGCTCAAGCGTCATATCCAAACATGCTTTTGAGATATAGAACTTTAAATTCATATGCATCTTGTTGACAAGATGAAGCTGAAGAGAAATGAGAAGAAAAAATAGAATGCACTGATTGAGAATTCCCAATCTATTGAGAAGTACATCTTCTACATGAGTTCTCACCTTCTGAATTCATTCATTCAATCAAAGAGCCATGTAGAAAAAAGAAGAAGAAGCTCGTTGATGTTGATGGTCCAGTTTTACACCCCCACTTCCATATGACCTTAAATATAGGAGAAATAACACGATGAAAAAGGCTGAGTTGATTCAATGATAAAATGCATGCCTATGCTAGAAGGAAGAATGATCTTGATCAAGAACGTCCAACGTCTACTCTACAAGGAAATCAAGTCAATTCCAGAAAGGATTGAGAGAAATTCACTATCTATTAGCGCTATCCTATACAACTAGAGATGAATTGATTGTATTGCACAACATCTCATTAGTTAGTATGAACAACACTCTCAAATGTAATCAATTCATATATCAATGTTCTTGAAGAGGCATGGAAAAGAATACTTGTAATGCTTGGAGAGGAAGGATGAAGAACACTCGTGCGCCTGGAGAGGCAATGTATAAAATAATACTCGTTTTCTTGGAGAGGAAGTGTATAAAAGAATATTCGTATACTTGGAAAGGTAGCGTATAAAATAATACTCCCTCCGTTCCTAATTATAAGACCTAGTTTTAAAATTTTCTAGATCCTAAGTATAAGACCTTTAACAATAATCTAGCAAAAAATATTATACTCTTCCATATATAACCCTTACATTAATGGTGTGTTTTCAATTCCAAAGTTTTAATTACCACCTACCATTTATTAGTGAGAGAAAATAACAAAGGGTAAATATGGAAGAATGTATGCATTTTTAAAAAACCAACACACTAATTAGACACATTTAATGTTTTCTTAATAAGCGCAATTTTTTGTATTAGGTCTTATAATTAGGAACGGAGGGAGTACTTGTTGAGCCTGAAGAGGCTCGAACAAGAATACTCAACAGTGCATGGAGAGGCAATGACTAAAGAATACTCAATGTGCACGTACAATAATACTTGTAAGGAAAAGTCATTGATACTTGATAGTGGAAATTTTGGTTGCTGCCAACTGCACTTTTTTTATCAGCAAAAAGAACTTGTATTAAAAAGGTGTACTAGGTGTGCACCAAACCAATACAAAAGAAGAGAGAAAACAATAAAGTGCAAATGAAATCTTTACTAATAAATTCCATCTCAAACTCACGGCCCCTGTTTCCAAAACCAACACAGAGCCACTTCTCGAAAGGGACAAAATCTGCTCCTCCAAGCTACAATTATGCACAGGTTGAGATTTCAGACCATTTATCCAACACTGAGAGTCTCCAAACAGCCCCAATTCTACAGCTGAACTTACACATTCCTTAGACAGAGCCTCGGATTGGTAATCCACTCATACATTGAAACTTGAAACCTTTGTTCCTTGCTTTCAACCAATTCCAAGACCTCATTTGAGCTATCTCCATAACTCGGCTTGCATCCTTGTGGCCATTCCTAAACACAATTGAGTTCTTGCATGTGAAGCCATAATGTCCAGGTTATTGCCAGCCAAACCGTCTTAGCTCCCTAGCCCACTAATATAGAGTGAACCGAGATAAAAGACTTGTGTGCATTGTCTGCTGCCTGACTGTTTATTCTATCGTCTTCACAACTTATCTCTAGACTACATGCTTAACTTAATCAAATCATTTGCGGAGTCTAGTAGAATCTAGTCAATCGGGATCGAATTATATGGACACAACCCAACCCTCCTTATTGTGTCTTGTGATCTAACCTTAAGCAACGATAGTGGTGGAGGGTACCAAGTGGGGGAAGTGGTGGTGGAGGATATCGGGTGGCCATCGTAGAGCAAAATGGAGTTAAACGACGATGGAGGGTGTTATGTGGAAATGGTGATGGTGGAGGGTGATGATGGTGATGGATACCAAGTGGTGTTGGTTGTAGACTTGTAGTGAAGGGTGTTAGTAATGGTAATGAAGGTGGTAGGCAATAACGATAGTGGATTTGTTGGCTGTAATGATTCAATGCTGGAGGGTTTGGACGATGGTGGTCGTGGAGGGTAAAGGACGATCGTGATAATGGAGGGTGTTGAGTAGTGACCATGGTGGTGAGTGTGGCATCCAAGAACTACAAGAAACAGGTAATTTACATATGACTTATTATTGATAGTCATAAATCCTTCTATAATTGACCAATTTATCAATAAGTCGGCAGTTAGAACCGCCTTTTTTTTAATAAAAAATTAAATAAAAGTTACCGACGGTCAAAGCTTTTCAGTAAATGATGCATAAAGTTGCATGCTCAAGTCGCTCATCTGCAGCATAAGTGCGACCTACTTCGTTCGAGCATTATTACGAAGCTCTTCTTAACACTTAGCTCTTTAAAAAATTTAGTATTAACAGCATGATAGTGTAAATAATTTGGCACTGAGTGACGAGTATTTGGTTTTAGTGGAGCATGCATAATTCCTAGTATACAATGTATCAAGTTTGAATATCATACATGGAAGTTAGCCCCACTTATGTGGATGTTCTTGGCTATAACATAATTGTCTATCATAGAGTATATGAATGTGTTTAAACCTAAATGAACATAATTAATATGACACCTAATTAATTTTATACTTTATTCAAAGAAAACTAACTTTGGTTCACCTATTCCTTCATATAGCTTGCAATTTTAGTACGAAGTGCACTCATTTTGAAGGAAAAAAAAAAAAGCAATAGAAAATCTTTCACTAATGATATTTAATATAAAACCTAATATGAGGCGTCTAATATACATGAGATACCAAACAAGTTCTATTAATAAAGTTCAAGTGGCAAGCATGTTCCAAAATTCCAAGTATAATAAATGACAAAAGGTAATGAAAAAACAATTTTTCAAAAGGAGGAAAAAATATCGCAACTTCATGATGATTGTCAAAAAATTATTTGACAATAGTTAACCCAGTGCAAAGTTCTCCATATCCTCATAGATAGCTAGTCTCAGCTTTCAACTGGTTAGATTTTTCCAATTCACCATTTGATGGTATCTACAAACAAACCAAGTACATTTAAGAGACATTACCACGGTTCCCACTAGGGTGGGGAAGTAAGAAAACTGGTCCACCGGTGGACCAGGGGTATTTCAGATATTACCTCTTCCTCTCTTTCTCCCTCCCACTCCCCCCTCTCTCATAGCCTCCCCGACCACCACCGCTTCTGCCAACCATCGTCGCCTCCATCGACAACCCTTCCTCCACCGCCATCAAGCATCAACCAAATCTGGAAATAAAGATAGACATCAATTCCTCTGACCGCATCGCAACTCCTTTTACTGGAATTTATTTTTTACTGGGTTGGGTTCAGAGAGAGGTTGAAGAAGAATCTTGAAGAAGAAGAAGAAAAACCCATATCAGAAGCTAAACAGAGTTAATTTCACAATAGAAGAAGCAATTAGCAAAGCCAATTAATAGTATGCCATGGTTTTAGTTTCCCAATCCCAAACAGAGAGTTACCTTTAAACGGAACAATTCACGGGACATGGGCATATACCAAGTTCTCAACGAAGCCAGTGCTCTGAGCAACACTTTTCAGAACCAGATAGACATCAATTCCTCTGACCGCATCGCAACTCCTTGTTGCCAAAGATCCAATTGAAGGGTTCAGTTCCAAACACAAAAAAGACAAGAAATTTGGAAAAAATTTCACAGACCCAGATCCGTTCACCATTGCAGATATAATTGACAGATTAATCCCAAAAGATGGTCACGTGAAGATGGAAAATGGGAGTACCTGAAGTGAAATCAGAGAGTGAGGTCTGAAATATGTTCTTCTTCTAAATTCTTCTTGCTTCTGACAAAAAGGAACAAAAAGATGAGAACTAGAAGACCCTCTGCAAATCAGTGAAGCAAAGGTTGACAAGATTGTCGAAGCTGTTGGAAACTTCGACTCTGTTGTAGTTGTCGACGATGCTCAGGAGCACCAGCGGGTGAACCACCACCTTCTCGATCGGTCGAGATGATACTTGCTGCGTTTTTATCACATCCTGGAAGCTCTTCTTCTCTCCCTGTAGATCTGGGTTCCGATCTCACCTGAAACCCTTGCTCCTAGATCGGCGTTTTGTTGAGTTCATCTTCCGCTTCCATCGCCGTGTACTCGTAGATCTGCATCATCCCCTAGATATTCTCCCTGATCTGCGTCCTGAGGTCCAGTGTGGAAAAGAGGTTGAGGTCGCCGGTGTGGAAAGGAGGTTGGGATGGAGGAGGATACGATAGCAGTGGTGATCGTTGTGAAGGTGGATACGGTGGTGGCAGTGGTGGTCATCGAGAGGGTGGATACGGCGGTGGTTACTGTAGCCAAGGATATCTTTCTAGTCTTTAGATTATGTTTACTTTTTTACCCTTTTGAGTATAAATGAATCCTAGCCACTCATTCCAAAGAATATTCTTAGATCCTAAATCCAATGGTGTATAATCCTGGTCCACCGGTGGACCAGTTTTCTTACTTCCCCACCCTAGTGGGAACCTCCATAACCACATAATAGAAGATTGCACATAAGATTTTTTAATTTATTTCTGAAAAAATGAAAATTATAGCGTATTATACTCAACAAGCAATTCCCTCGTGGAGGAATAGTGACAACATAACCATGCTCAAACACAATAATTCAAAGTCAAATTAATCATCATGAAAAATGTTTATACTTTGAACTGGTGTCTTGTTATTGTAGCTCTTAGTACAGTATCTCCAACAACCAACCTCATCTCCTTCACAAAATCATCACGAGAAATCTGCTTAGCCTGAATTAGAACACTACAATATATTAGAGACATACCTTCAGTGAAAACAGACATGCAAGAATAGGAGCTATATCACATATATACCTTGTATAGTTCATAATTTTCTATGATAAGACTTATATCACTAGCGGAAACCTTATCACTTAAAGCAGTAATAAGCATATGAAAAGGCATCCAGGGAGATTTTGGAATTTTTGAGGTGCTAGCAACCCTGTTAGAAGCCATTCCCTGAGGTATCACACCGTAAAATAAAACTCTTGATATAGGCGCGCATTACAACTAAACATTATAGGGTTAAAACCAAAAGAAAAATCGAAAAAGTACAAACCCCTACAAGTTGGCTTAAAGAGCTACATTTCTTAAGAGAGAGAAGAATTATATGTACATAATCACACAAAAAAATGTTTTTATGAGCATAACCCCCATAACTTCTTCCACAAAATAAAGACATATCATAAATAGGAAACACATAACCACCAAAGTAGAAAGATAGAATTTTAATTTCAAAACACAACTATAGAGAGATAGAATTTAAAGCTTGACGAAAAAATCATATGAACTTTTCTTTTTTAGAGAAAAATGAATTATATTAATAAGAAGAAGTAAAATATGAGAACCGATTGGGAAAAAACATGCATACCAGCATTGTGCCCAGAAATAGCTTTTTGTTCATGGTAATATATGGAATTTAAACTTTAAGAAAATGAAAAACACAAAATAAAAAAAGAACCTCATTTAATCAAAAAAATAAGTCTGTAACAATTACTGACCCAAGCCAAAGACGTCCTTAAAAAATCAAAACAAATCCCGCAAAAATCTCACTCTCTATAGTGAAATCATCGATCCTCGATGAAATGAAAAAAGAAAAAGAAAATAGGTATTCAAAAACAGAGACTAGCATAAATCGAGTCTGATTTGCTGAACTTCTATTAAGCCCCAAATCAGAAAATTAAGCTGACACGAATATTTTGCAGTAAACAAGCAATCACTCCAAATTTCGAATGTTGGAAAAAACATTGAGTAAATAAACACAGAAGCCTTCAAAGTTATACCTGAGTCTCGAAACAAACAAAGGAACCAAGAATAAACTTGGACAACGGTTACACTGATTTTCTTTCTTCTACCTATTGTTTTAAGTAGGGGTCCTATTTATATAGAAATGTTATACATAACGGGAGGATGTTGACGAGTTAGCGGGATATGGAAGAAAAACACTAAAAAGAAATCCAAATTAATGCAAGATTCAAATTCAAATTTTATTAACTTTGTCCACATGAGAAACTTTAATACGCGATAATTTCTCCTTTAATTTGGGTATGTGGCACATCCATGAATAGCTATATAATAATTATTAAATATCTCATTTAATTTTATTTAATTTTTATTTAAAATTGCCAATTAATTCATAAAAAAGTCAGCACACATTCTTTGTCATAGTCAAATATTTATTGCAATTATGACCATTCAATTTAATTATAGGAAACAAAACGGATCTCAGGTGACTTTTTATCTCATTAAAATCATGTATATTCATACTTTTTTTAAAAATGGGTCTTGCTGACCTTTTTAGAAACCGTTTAAGTATAATTATATTTATAATCAACCAATATATTTTTTAATTTTCCAATAATTAGACAAATGCTGACTTTTTTGAATTTTTCATCTATATACTTTAGAAAAGAATAACTCTGTGAGACCCACTTAGATGAGTTGGCATTTCAAGGTTCACTTTCACCCACCCCCTCTCATTAGCTGACAAGTGTCAATCTCTAATTCATTTGGACCAATTTATAGCAAGCTCATTTTTCCTTGATTTTGGTATTCAGCCCATCATTGACAACCTATTCGTTCATCATTAAAAAACTCATTAACAGCTGATTTTATTTTATTTTTCAATCCATTGGTGCTGAAATTTAGTTATTTAGATTTTATTAAACTCTTAATTAATGCTAACAAAAGTCATCCCCTCATTGACTACCTATGAAATAATCATTCAAATTATCAATTAATGTGTTTAAAAACGATTTTGTTGGCCAAGATTCAAATTCAAATTTTATTAACTTAGTTAACATGAGAAAATTTAATACGCGATAATTTCTCCTTTAATTTGGGTTTGTGGCACATCCATGAATAGCTATATAATAATCATTAAATATCTCATTTAATTTTGTTTAATTTTTATTTAAAATTGCCAATTAATTCAAAAAAAAGTCAGCACCCATTCTTTATCATAGTCAAATATTTATTGCAATTATGACCATTCATTTTTATTATAGGAAACAAAACGGATCTCAGGTGACTTTTTATCTCATTAAAATCATGTTTATTCAAACTTTTTTTTAAAAATGGGTCTTGTTGACCTTTTTTAAAAACCGTTTAATTATAATTATATTTACAATCAACCGGCATTTTTTTTAATTTTCCAATAATTAGATAAATGCTAACTTTTTTGAATTTTTCAATAATGTGTTTTTAATTCGGCATATCTCATTAAAGTCATGATTATTCAAACTTTTTTGAAAAACAGAGCTTGCTAACCTTTTTAAGAAACGGATATTGGTGTCTTTTTTTTTCTTTCCTATTAAAAATCGTTTAATTAGACTTATTATCCTAATCAACCAGCATTTTTTTGAATTTTCCAATAATGTCACAAATGCTGACTTTTTTTTGTCAAAGTAAAATTAATGTGTTATTAATTTGCCATATTCCCCATCCTTTTTTCACCTACAAACCACATAAACCCTAATTGTTTTCATTTATATAAACTCCCTTATGTGATTCTTCTCCTCCATCATTTCATCCCTTAAAAAAAATTCCATAGTTTTGAAATAACTGTTGTTCTGATGGCTGCCAAAATCGACGATCTGTCCAGATCGATCCCTCTAAGGAGACATGGACCATTGTTGCAAAAGTGAGTCAATTATGACTAAGTCCAAGCTTATATGGCTCTAAATTGCCCTTTTCGATAGACATGGTTCTTATCGATGACAAGGTATATCAATTATTTTCCAAACCACCAAATTCTAATTTTGTGTTGTTATTGTTGGACAATCTCTGATCTTCTTTACTTATAAAACCATGGAGACCATGTCAAAGTAGCGAGAAATAGGAGAGGACAATGAAGACAAGGCAAAGCAAAGAAGATCAGAACATGCAAGGACAACACTTAAGCTTTTCAGGACAAAGAGAAGATCAATATGAAGATCAAGAAAAGATCAAGACAGAGCAAAGAAGATCAAGATAAGATCAACATGAAGGATGGAGAAGACGAGCTCAATGAAGAAACATCAAAGACTTGAAGACAAAGGACAAAGCACTAAAGTCAACACAAATATCCAAGACCAATTGGACAAAGTCTACGGTACAACATCATGCGCATGATCAACAATCTGAAGACCACACACATCGTATTAAGCCATTTTCTGAAGACTCCAGAATTCAGTAAGTAACATTCAACGTCCAAAGCGTATCTATCCAAAGACAACATCTGACGTTCAAAGCTCAAAGCTCAGATCGTCTGAAGTTCAACGTCTCACTAATCCTGAAGAAAACATTTGACTTCCACCTCTGTGCAAAACGTATCTATCCAAAGATGAAGCAATGTCATGAAGACTCAAGCATTCAAAAGAGGAACGAGTCTCATGAGGAAGATACCCGATGAATCAACTAGATCGAGCAACTAAAACCAAGCAACCAAAGTCAAACACTATGTTTATTCACACGCGACTAGTTGAAGCCTAATACAAAGTACCAATCAAGGCACAGAGCTATCAGATCCATATAAGCTATGAGGAGCGTCTATGAGCCGAAAGCAGATATGTCTTTTCAAGCACAAGCTTCAATGACTAAACGACTACACAGATTCAAACTAAGCCTGGACATGATAAGCTAGACCTAAGCAAGCCAATGCCTCCTACAACTATTATGGACGATGAAGACCTGATCAGAAGCGTTCATCTATGGCATCAGAAGTCTTCATCCTTCTAACACAAATCAGAATATTTGATATCATGTACGAATTATGATACATTCACACATCCCACCTCTTTTCCACCTTTATTTTCTATATATTTCTCTCTTCTCTATCAATCAAATCATTTATCACATATTTACTTTCTCTTTCTTTTCTTCCTATCTCTTTCCTCTTCCACCTCTTTCCCCCCTCAAAGGTGAGGTGTGAGTAAAAGATTATTCTATCATGTACTTGTGATCAAAACGACTAGTTTCAACACACAAACATTTACTGCATATACTCAGTAAGTCTCACACTTGCAATGATCATATTTCCAAGACTTAGTATAAATATCTCATGCAGTTGAAAGAGTAAAGAGTGTTGAATTAGGTTGAAGTTAGTTGACAAGGAAGCTTGGAGTAAAGGTTGATTTTCTGAGAAGCAATCATAGTGACTCAGAAGAAGAGAATGGGCATCAAAGTTATATTGTGAGAGATGAGCTCAATTGTCAAACTCCAAGAGAGAAAAGAAAATAGATGAAAAGAAAGAAAAGAAAAGCATGAGCTCAAGCGTCATATCCAAACATGCTTTTGAGACATAGAGCTTTAAATTCATATGCATCTTGTTGACAAGATGAAGCTTAAGAGAAAGGAGAAGAAAATATAGAATGCACTAATTGAGAATTCCCAATCTATTAAGAAGTACATCTTCTACATGAGTTCTAACATTTTGAATTCATTCATTCAATCAAAGAGCCATGTAGAAAAAAGAAGAAGAAGCTCGCTGATGTTGATGGTCCAGTTTTACACCCCCACTTCCATATGACCTTAAATATAGGAGAAATAACACGATGAAACAAGGCTGAGCTGATTCAATGATAAAATTCATGCCTATGCTAGAAGGAAGAAGGATCTTGATCAAGAACGTCCAACGTCTACTCTACAAGGAAATCAAGTCAATTCCAGAAAGAATTGAGAGAAATTCACTATATATTAGCTCTATCCTATACAACTAGAGATGAATTGATTGTATTGCACAACATCTCATTAGTTACTATGAACAACACTCTCAAATGCAATCAATTCATATATCAATGTTCTTGAAGAGGCATGGAAAAGAATACTTGTAATGCTTGGAGAGGAAGGATGAAGAACACTCGTGCGCCTGGAGAGGCAATGTATAAAATAATGCTCGTTTTCTTGGAGATAAGTGTATAAAAGAATAATCGTATACTTGGAAAGGTAGTGTATAAAATAATACTTGTTGAGCCTGAAGAGGCTCGAACAAGAATACTCAACAGTGCATGGAGAGGCAATGACTAAAGAATACTCAATGTGCACGTACAATAATACTTGTAAGGAAAATTCATTGATACTTGATAGTGGAAATCTTGGTTGCTGCCAACTGCACGTTTTTTTTTATCAGCAAAAAGAACTTGTATTAAAAAGGTGTACTAGGTGTGCACCAAACCAATACAAAAGAAGAGAGAACAGTAAAGTGCAAATGAAATATTTACTAATAAATTCCATCTCAAACTCACGGCCCCTGTTTCCAAAACCAACACAGAGCCACTTCTCGAAAGGGACAAAATCTGCTCCTCCAAACTACAATTATGCACAGCTCAGATTTCAGACCATTTATCCAACGCTGAGAGTCTCCAAACAGCCCCAATTCTACAATTGAACTTACACATTCCTTAGACAGAGCCTCGGATTGGTAATCCACTCATACATTGAAACTTGAAAACCTTTGTTCCTTGCTTTCAACCAATTCCAAGACCTCATTTGAGCTATCTCCATAACTCGGCTTGCATCCTTGTGGCCATTCCTAAACACAATTGAGTTCATGTGAAGCCATAATGTCCAGGTTATTGCCAGCCAAACCGTCTTAGCTCCCTAGCCCACTAATATAGGGTGAACTGAGATAAAAGACTTGTGTGCATTGTCCGCTGCCTGACTGTTTATTCTATCGTCTTCACAACTTATCTCTAGACTACATGCTTAACTTAATTAAATCATTTGTGGAGTCTAGTAGAATCTAGTCAATCGGGATCGAATTATATGGAACCCTCCTTATTGTGTCTTGTAATCTAACCTTCAGCAACGATAGTGGTGGAGGGTACCAAGTGGGGGAAGTGGTGGTGGAGGATATCGGGTGGCCATCATAGAGCAAAATGGAGTTAAACGACGATGGAGGGTGTTAGGTGGAAATGGTGATGGTGGAGGGTGATGATGGTGATGGATACCAAGTGGTGTTGGTTGTAGACTTGTAGTGAAGGGTGTTAGTAGTGGTAATGAAGGTGGTAGGCAATAACGATAGTGGATTTGTTGTCTGTAATGATTCAATGTTGGAGGGTTTGGACGATGGTGGTCGTGGAGGGTAAAGGACGATGGTGATAATGGAGGGTGTTGAGTAGGGACCATGGTGGTGAGTGTGGCATCCAAGAACTACAAGAAACAGGTAATTTACATATGACTTATTACTGATAGTCATAAATCCTTCTATAATTGACCAATTTATCAATAAGTCGGCAGCTAGAACCGCCTTCTTTTAATTAAAAATTGAATAAAAGTTACCGACGGTCAAAGCTTTTCAGTAAATGATGCATAAAGTTGCATGCTCAAGTCGCTCATCTGCAGCATAAGCGCGACCTACTTCGTTCGAGCATTATTACGAAGCTCTTCTTAACACTTAGCTCTTTAAAAAATTTAGTATTAACAGCATGATAGTGTAAATAATTTGGCACTGAGTGACGAGTATTTGGTTTTAGTGGAGCATGCATAATTCCTAGTATACAATGTATCAAGTTTGAATATCATACATGGAAGTGAGCCCCACTTATGTGGATGTTCTTGGCTAGAACATAATTGTCTATCATAGAGTATATGAATGTGTTTAAACCTAAATGAACATAATTAATATGACACCTAATTAATTCTATACTTTATTCAAAGAAAACTAACTTTGGTTCACTTATTCCTTCATATAGCTTGCAATTTTAGTACGAAGTGCACTCATTTTGAAGGGGAAAAAAAAAGCAATAGAAAATCTTTCACTAATGATATTTAATATAAAACCTAATATGAGGCGTCTAATACATGAGATACAAAACAAGTTCTATTAATAAAGTTCAAGTAGCAAGCATGTTCCAAAATTCCAAGTATAATAAATGACAAAAGGTAATGAAAAAACAATTTTTCAAAAGGAGGAAAAAATATCGCAACTTCATGATGATTGTCAAAAAAATATTTGACAATAGTTAACCCAGTGCAAAGTTCTCCATATCCTCATAGATAGCTAGTCTCAGCTTTCAACTGGTTAGATCTTTCCAATTCACCATTTGATGGTATCTACAAACAAACCAAGTACATTTAAGAGACATAACCACATAATAGAAGATTGCACATAAGATTTTTTAATTTATTTCTGAAAAAATGAAAATTATAGAGTATTATACTCAACAAGCAATTCCCTCGTGGAGGAATAGTGACAACATAACCATGCTCAAACACAATAATTCAAAGTCAAATTAATCATCATGAAAAATGTTTATACTT
The DNA here is from genome assembly GCF_012489685.1 of Lotus japonicus. Lineage (NCBI taxonomy): Eukaryota > Viridiplantae > Streptophyta > Magnoliopsida > Fabales > Fabaceae > Lotus > Lotus japonicus. The sequence goes on along the minus strand of NC_080043.1, from coordinate 15,966,155 downwards.
TGAACTGATGTCTTGTTATTGTAGATCTTAGTACAGTATCTCCAACAACCAACCTCATCTCCTTCACAAAATCATCACGAGAAATCTGCTTAGCCTGAATTAGAACACTACAATATATTAGAGACATACCTTCAGTGAAAACAGACATGCAAGAATAGGAGCTATATCACATATATACCTTGTATAGTTCATAATTTTCTATGATAAGACTTATATCACTAGCGGAAACCTTATCACTTAAAGCAGTAATAAGCATATGAAAAGGCATCCAGGGAGATTTTGGAATTTTTGAGGTGCTAGCAACCCTGTTAGAAGCCATTCCCTGAGGTATCACACAGTAAAATAAAACTCTTGATATAGGCGCGCATTACAACTAAACATTATAGGGTTAAAACCAAAAGAAAAATCGAAAAAGTACAAACCCCTACAAGTTGGCTTAAAGAGCTACATTTCTTAAGAGAGAGAAGAATTATATATATATGTACATAATCACACAAAAAAATGTTTTTATGAGCATAACCCCCATAAGTACTTATTCCACAAAATAAAGACATATCATAAATAGGAAACACATAACCACCAAAGTAGAAAGATAGAATTTTAATTTCAAAACACAACTGTAGAGAGATAGAATTTAAAGCTTGACGAAAAAATCATATGAACTTTTCTTTTTTAGAGCAAAATGAGTTATATTAATAAGAGGAAGTAAAATATGAGAACCGATTGGGAAAAAACATGCATACCAGCATTGTGCCCAGAAATAGCTTTGTTCATGGTAATATATGGAATTTAAACTTTAAGAAAATGAAAAACACAAAATAAAAAAAGAACGTCATTTAATCAAAAAAAAAATAAGTTTGTAACAATTACTGACCCAAGCCAAAGACATCCTTAAAAAATCAAAACAAATCCCACAAAAATCTCACTCTCTATAGTGAAATCATCGATCCTCGATGAAATGAAAAAAGAAAAAGAAAATAGGTATTCAAAAACAGAGACTAGCATAAATCGAGTCTGATTTGCTGAACTTATATTAAGCTCCAAATCAGAAAATTAAGCTGACACGAGTATTTTGCAGTAAACAAGCAATCACTCCAAATTTCGAATGTTGGAAAAAACATTGAGTAAATAAACACAGAAGCCTTCAAAGTTATACCTGAGTCTCGAAACAAACAAAGGAACCAAGAATAAACTTGGACAATAGTTACACTGATTTTCTTTCTTCTACCTATTGTTTTAAGTAGGGGTCCTATTTATATAGAAATATTTTACGTAAGGGGAGGATGTCGACGAGTTAGCGGGATATGGAAGAAACACACTAAAAAGAAAGATGGTTGATGAAGAAAAATTATATTTAATTATAATATTTCATATTAAAAATTTATTAAGATAATATTAATTAGTACAATAATAACCTCAAAATAACTAACTTATTTATTATTTTTTAATTTTTTACCCCTAGTATTTCTTTTTAATACACTTTGCTTATACAAAAAAAAATTAATTTCCACTTTCTAATTTTTTTTGAAACTTACTTTCTAATTTAAATAAGTAAAAAATTAATTTCCACTTTATGTTAATTATTAAATATAAAATAATACTATATAATTAAAATAAATATTCCTCAAATTGTATTTTTTTCTTCTTTGGGAAATACTCAAATTTTACTATGGAAAAAATAATTTTTATTAATAACTTAAAAAAAATTTTATAATATTTCATTACTACTTTCTTATTTACTTTAGCTTGAAAATTAAATTACTAAAAATAATCATTACCGTATTCAAACAATCGAAAAATTGACAAAGAAAATAATTAGTTATTGTAACTAAATTCAAAGAAAAGATAAAATGAATGATATTTTATGTCAGTAATTATGTTAATTATTAACTGAAATAAAATATTTAAATTATTACTCTTATATTTGTATTAAGACAACAATAATTCTTAGTAATAACTAAAAACAATTAGACAGGGATAATTAAAAATTACTCTTCGTTTTATAAAAAACAAAAATTATTGTTTATTTCATAATATTTGATTAGTACTTTATAATTGACATAAACGTTAAACTTTTTATTTTCTTTTACCAAAAATATATCATATTTCAAATTTTTATCCCTTAAATCGACACATCATGCCAGCGTCAACAAGAATTAATTAATTATGCTTATAAAAAAAGAATTAATTAATTATTATTTGAGTAAAAGAAAATATGCATTGAATGATATAAATGTCAATAATTATGGTACTAATTAAATATGAAATAAATGATGAAATTAAATTATGTCAATAATTATGGATTGAATGATAATTTATTTCAATAGTTTTGTTAATTAATAAATGTATAAAAAATTGGACATAAGTTTAATATTTAATCATAAATTTTTTTGGTAACATTAATTAATATTTAATAACTTTCAAAAAAAAATTAATATTTAATAGTAAATTATTTATTTTTTTAATTTTTTGTTACTTTTTTAATAATATATGATTACTACTTTCTAATTCGCTTTGGATTTGAGTTATTATTTAAAAAACATGTCCATCTTTATACTATCGAAAAAAGTAAGAAAGAAGAGCATTATTTAATTTTAATATTTCATATTAAAAAATTTATTAAGATAATATTAAGTAGTACAATAATAACCTCAAAATAACTAACTTCTTTATTATTTTTAAAATTTTTACCCCTAGTATTTCTTTTTAATACACTTTTGCTTATACAAAAAAAAATTAATTTCCACTTTCTAATTTTTTTTGAAACTTACTTTCTAATTTAAATAAGTAAAAATAATAATTACTATCTTCAGAATTTCTAAAAAATTTACTATTCAAGTCAAAGAAAATATCATATTTTTTGTCGATAATTATGTTAATTATTAAATATAAAGTATTACTATATAGTTAAAATAAATAATCCTCAAATTGTATTATTTTTTTCTTCTTTGGAAAATAGTCAAATTTTACTATGGAACACATAATTTTTATTAATACCTTAAAAAAAATTTATTTTTCATAATATTTCATTACTACTTTCTTATTTACTTTAGCTTGAAAGTTAAATTACTAAAAATAATCATTACCATATTCAAACAATCAAAAAACTGACAAAGAAAATAATTAATTATTGTTACTAAATTCAAAGAAAAGATAAAATGAATGATGTTTTATGTCAATAATTATGTTAATTATTAACTGAAATAAAATATTTAAATTATTACTCTTCTATTTGTATTAAGACAACAATAATTCTTAGTAATAACTAAAAAAAAAATTAGACAGGGATAATTAAAAATTACTCTTCGTTTTTTTTTAAAAAATAATATTTTTGTATTGTTTATTTCATAATATTTGATTAGTACTTTATAATTGACATAAACGTTAAACTTTTTATTTTCTTTTACCAAACCCATATCATATTTCAAATTTGTATCCCCTAAATCGACACATCATGCCAGCGTCAACAAGAATTAATTAATTAATTATTATTTGAGTAAAAGAAAATATGCATTGAATGATATAAATGTCAATAATTATGGTTCTAATTAAATATGAAATAAATAATAAAATTAAATTATGTCAATAATTATGGATTGAATGATAATTTATTTCAATAGTTTGTTAATTAATAAATGTAAAAAAATTAGACATAAGTTTAATATTTAATCTTAAATTTTTTTGGTAACATTAATTAATATTTAATTGTAAATTTTATTTTATTTTAATTTTTTGTTACTTTTTCTCATATATGATTACTACTTTCTAATTCGCTTTGGATTTGAGTTATTATTTAAAAAACATGTCCATCTTTATACTATCGAAAAAAGGTAACAAAGAAGAGCATTATTTAATTTTTTGAAACTAATAATAATTTAAAAATTACTCGAGTCAATGAAAATATGCATTTAAATATACATCCAATAAATTAAGTGGTTAATTGATCAAATCCATCCATCTAATTTTAATTTTATATTTGGATAACTTTCTTTCTGGATGGAATGGATGGATTTTAGGTAAATTAATCCATTTAACATCCCTATTAAATGTTACTCTAAAGTCCAAATTGTTTAGAATGAAATCCTTTCGGGGTTGTTTAAATGACCCATAATAAAGTTTGGGTTAAATAATAATTAATTCATCATCCAATCACATTGGAGATAAGTGAGTTGGAATTTATATATTTTATTTATTAATTTATTTCCAACTCATTTATCTCCAATGTGATTGGATTATGGGTTATTTAACCCAAACTTTATCATGGGTCATTTAGACAACCCCAATTCTTTCGGGATGGAGTAGTGTAGTTGTTTAAGTTAACTAGCATTTTAGTTCGTGCAATGCGCGCATACTGCACGATTTTTGAATGCAATAAACTTGAAAACAACTCGCTCAAGTGGGATATCCAAAACAAACTCAGTGTATGGTCGGAGGTGGAGGTGGTAAGATTGTGAATGTGACAAGCGGTGTTCATAGCCTCTGCCCATAAATGATAAAGAATTCTCTTAGCAAGGAGCATGACTCGAGCAGATTCTTGGATGTTCTATTCTTTCTTTCAACAACTCCATTATGTTGAGGAGTAATGGGGGCTGAAAACTGATTAGCAATCCCTTCAGATGAACAAAACTCTGCAAACTTACTATTCTCAAACTCCTTACCATGATCACTCCTGATTTTAACAATGAACTTCCCTTCTCTCTTTGAATACGAAGACAAAGATCCTTAAATACTTCAAATGTGTCTGATTTTTCCCTAATAAAATTCACCCAGGTAAAACGTGAGTAATCGTCAACACATACAAAAACATACATTTTACCTTCTAGGCTTTCAACTTGCATGGGCCCCATAAGATCCATGTGAAGCAGCTCAAGAATTCGAGGTAGTCATATGTTGAAGCTTCTGGTGAGACATCTTGACTTGTTTCCCTATTTGACATTTTCCACATATTTTACCTTCTTGAATTCTCAGCTTTGGTATCCCTCGTATAGCTTCTTCAGTAATGATTCTTTTCATGCTCTTGAGATTTAGATGACCAAGCTTCTGGTGTCAAATTTTGACTTCATCTTCTTTAGTAATCAAACAGCGAGCAGGATGAGAAACAAACTGTGGGGTCCACATATAACAATTGTCTTTTGAGCGTACTCCTTTCATCAAAATCTGCATATCTTCATTCGTAACAACACACCCAACTTTGGTGAAGGTTACATTCAGATCTTGATCACATAGCTGCCTAATGCTGATCAAATTTGCCTTCAACCCATCAACAAGTAGCACATCTTCAAGACTTGGTGAACCTGAATGAGTGAGTTTTCCTATGCCCTTTATCTTTCCTTTTGCTCCATCTCCAAAAGTCACATGACTACTACCCTGAAGCCTCAGTGGCGGAGCCAGCAATTTAATCTCACTGGGGCCAAAAATGAAAATAGAATTGTCGCAACAGAAAAAATTGCAAACATAATTTGGAATCATTAAAAAGTTTGATCAAGTTTGGAATAATTTCTCAAAATAAAGTTAGAGTTGATTTGGTTAAATGGAATATCACGTAAATTTTGAATGAAATTTTAATTTTGTGAAGAAAACTTTGAAAGTGTGAAAGCATTGTTTAGTTTTCAATGAGTATTTTACTGGGCTTGATATTGTGTTGACTTGTGGAAGAGAAGCTTTTGGTTTGCAAAAATGTTTAGTGGGAACTCTTCCATCTATTGGACTAATTTTTAAGAGATTTGCAAAATCAGGGGTTGGCCATGGCAGGAGCAGGCCACCCCCTGCCTCCGCCCCTGTGAGGCCTAACTTCTTCCAGATACCTTTTAACTCCAGTCATATGCTTTGAGCATCAGATGGTATAGTATTAAGGATATGTAGTGACACTGTGAAGGCTAATTTGCATGTACTGCTAAAATTGTTGATCTAGACTTGGACGAATAATGTTATCTTCACACCTCTTTTTGAGGTGGAGAGAGGTGGAAGGAGGAGAGAGATAGAAAGAAAAGAAAAAGTAAGAGAGAGAAAGTATGAGATGTGATAGATGATAAAATGAGAGAGATAGAAATAAAAAGATATGGAAATGAAGTGTTTAAAAAATGAGGTGTGTATATATCATTATTGTAGAATTGGACTTTGACGGAAGTTGATATATGTCACATGTCTGTTGGGCTCTAGTAAAGAGATTGCAGTATGTGTTAGATTTTTTTTTTTTTGGTCAAAGTATGTTAGATGTTTTCTTGGTTGGTAGTATCTAGTTTTTGTGGAGCTGGAATGTTGTTTGTTCCAAATCCTCTGTTGGTATCTTGACCACCTGTTGTTTTTGGGTTGGGTACCCTTGTACCCGATTAATATAGTTTGCTTATAAAAAAAAGGCCTAGCACCACCTCATTGGATTGGTGGAAATTTTGGGCCATTTAATCTAGTACGTACCTTGCACAAATCCTCTAATTTATTAATGGCTTAAATACTCTGTAGGTCCCTGAAATTGTACCCCGTATCAAAATAAGTCCCTGAATTTTTTTTTTCCGGGTCCCTAGAAAAATTTGTTTGATCAAAATAAGTCCCTACGCCGGAGAAGACAGTGGTTGCCTCCTCATTGTTTCCACAAACCATGAAATAACATGTTTAAAGCACTCCTAGACCTTCATATATCTGATCTGGGCGAAGAAATCGCAAGAAACAAAGCTAAAACGAAGAAACCGAGAAGCTCCATAAATTCCGGCGAGAAGAAATCAACTTGCGACTGGCCTTTTCTCTTCAACTGTGACGACCCAACCCACGAGACCACCACCACTGAGTTCCTGAGGACGAGACGAAGCCGGCCCAACACCCTGGTCGTAGCGCCGCCATGACCGCCGTCGTCAACCACCGTCTTCTCCGGCGTAGGGACTTATTCTGATTAAAAAAACAATTCCAGGGATCCGGAATCGGAAAAAAATTTTCAGGGACTTATTTTGATACGGGGTACAATTTCAGGGACCCCTAGAGTATTTAAGCCATTTATTAATTGAATGCCGTGTCAAAAATAATGTAGTTCAAATAAAAGTCTGATTTTTATTTCTCCTGCCAAAGGCACATTAATTAAGTGAAATCATTAATTAACTAAAATATTGTTTGAGTTAAGACTTTGTATGAAAAGAATCAGGGTCATATGACATATGGTATGAATACTATGAGTAGGTTTAATTTAGCAGCATTGTGAAGCTATATAAGTCAAAAAAGAGAAGTGGTGTCTGACTTGCAAGATGGAAGTTGGAAACCACCGACTCGTAAGGTCAAGCCCAAATGATTTTGGTTTCACCTACAAATGTAAACATCAAAGACAGCTAAGGCTAGATTTTGGGGTTTTGCTCAAATTCTCAAGCATCGTTATCACAAGTTAAACAGATTCATTATTCTTAAACAAAGGAAATGGATACTTGCCAACTTGCCGTATGGAGTTACAATTTATTATTCTAGTTGATGAATGCAGAAGTTTAAGTAAAGAGGATGTGAAATTCACAATTCACTTATATTAACTATTAACTATTAAGCACTATTATTGATTTAATTACCTAGAACTAGGAGGAGGATGATTTCATGCTATAAGTTAGACAACTAAAAAAAGGTTGTCTAAATGACCCTTGATAAAGTTTGGGTTAAATAACTCATCATCCAATCACATTGGAGATAAGTGAGTTGGATAAATTGATTTGTTTCCTTTTTTAATTAGGATTATAAGTCTACTCATTACTATGTTTTTTTGTACACTGGGAAGATAAATTGCACCCGTCAAGAATCGATCCCTGGACCTCCCCCTACCCAACTTATATGTCCCACAACTCCTACCACTTGAACTATTACTATAAATATGAGTGAGTATTTTATCTTTTATTAAAAATTCAATTTTTACAATATTTTACATTATAAACTCTAGTGCATTCAATTTCCTCTTTACATTTTGCCTATGACACCTCTCGAAATATCTCAATTTGCAAGTAGCTATCAGTATTTATTAAATTTTCTTGATCAATAATAAGTTTGTTTTTCATAAGTCAGTTGGCTATAAGTGAATGTCAATTTATAGCCTGTGTGAAAATGACAAACGATAGGTGTAGCATCAAGAAAATTGTTTTGTTAATTACATATAGAAGTTAAAATTTGTATTTTTCTCAATGAATGAAAACTACGTATAAATAATTTGTTAGAGCTATGCGAAACTCTTTGCAAGCTCGAACAAAGTTGGGTTTCATGATCAAATATTGAACTATTGAATGACCGAAGAAAGGGACCTGCAAGATAGATGATTGGTATACAATTCAATCCATGTTCATATCATGTATTTCGATTACCTTATGTATCCTACTTTGAAGTATGAAGACGTTTGATAGGGTTTTGGAAAGCTATGTGAGGGAAGTTAACATGAACTCAGATTATACGGTGGTGAAGATATTGACACTACCACAAAAATGGCTTTGGGCAGCGGCTATGGGGTAGCGGTTCACTGTTTCCGCTGCCCAAGTCTTATAGCAAAAAAAAAAAATATGGAAAGAAGCTATCTTGTAGCATTAAAAAAACAGAAAAAATCAATTTTATAATGAAACCGCTACTCAAATAAAATTTCTCGGTGCTAGGTAGCGGTTACTGGAACCGCTACCCAAATTGAACCCTTTTCCCCCAAATTTATCAAAACCCTACTTGCGAAATCCTTTTCCCTTTCCTTCTCTCGTGAACGCAATAACCCTTGCTCGATGTCGTAACCGTCTTCGCATCTGAACCACAAGCCTTGGCTGCCTTCCACCAGTGCTCGACACAAGCTCGGCAGGGGCACAAGCTCTACAGGTGACATCTCCCTTCTTTCATCTTACCTTCTTTTTTTACTGCTGCTTCTGTTACTCACGCGTCTCCCTACTTTCGCGATCCTGATCTCAACCCTTCCTCGTTGCCATCACCGTCTCTGCATCTTAGAGAGTCGTAGTTCCGCGCCGCATCTCAAGGAGCCCTTGTTCTGCGCTGTCTCTCTCTCTTCACCGAGCCTTGGTTCCGTTCTGCTGCTTCGTCACCGGCTCACAACACATCTCGCCGCTCTTCAATTCTCTTCTGCACCTTGATTCCCCATAGCCAAATCAGCTTCACCAATAATAGGTATCATTTTCATTTTGTTGTTTGGGCTTTTGAATTGAATTCGGTGAAGCTCAATTTCTGCATCATGATAAATCGAAATCAAAAATTTGATTGCATTTCTTATGCTGATATGCTACCTCTTGCTACTAGAAATTTTGTTCTTATGGTTTGTTTATGTGACTAGGACCTACGTATCTCCAATTCATTGACTTGGGTCCTCACTATATTGATTTTTAAGGATTTCTTCTGGTTGTGTATTATTAGAAGATTGGCTTGATTTAATCTTGAACATAACAGCTAAACAGAGAAAGGAAGTGGAAATCCATTTATTCCTTTATTGTGTTTTTCTGGAATGTGTATTCGTACTCTAAATGTGCATTATCTTTCCCTGAAAAATTAGCAAACCATTTATTTGTCTAAATGAATTTTTATGTTGGTTCAGCTAGTTGAATACTCATGTCTTTATGTGTGCATATTTGTGTTATTTTATGGTCTTTTGCTCTAGATACTCCAGGAGGTGCTCTGGTTGTGTGTTTCAAGATGTGCCAAGTGTGTATTCAAGGTTAATCCACTCATGTTTCTAATCATGTACTGTTATGTGTTTAAACTTATACAAAGTTGGTGTTTCTCCTAAATCTCTGGTGTGAAAGTTGTTGGATGTTTTTCCTTTTGTTTATCCTTGTAGGTAACATGGGTTGAGCATGGAAAAGTAGAAGAGAAACCTGACCATCAGATATTCCGTAAGAATGGCAGTTGGAGCACAACGCTGGTTATGAGTTTTGCAGAGACTGTGTGAAAGGGTTGCTAGCCTCATGGTCATGGCCAGAAACATATCAGATCCTAGAGGTTCTCAAAATCTTATCTACCTTTTGTCAAATTTATGATAATTGTATATTAAGTTATAAATTTTCCCAACTTAGTAAAAAATGGTGCATGAACTGAGCTATAACAAAATTAGGGAAACTAGTTCAGTTATAGAATAATAGAATAGACTAAAAAAAAACAGATATAATAACTTTGATTTTACTTATTTTCTCTGCTTTGTAGTGATACCTTCTTCAGAAGCAAGGAAAAACTAGATGAAACTAGCTCAAGGTATGACAGAAACATTTAGCCTTAACATGAACACCTTTGGTGGCCAATCTTGGACTGCCATATCAGATTCCCCTGAAGACACAGTTAGAATCACATCTAGGAAAACCACAGCCTGGGCAGCCTAATGGCTAATGGGGTGATTCTCAGTGCAGTTTCAAGTTTCAACCATCTGACTTCCTTATCCTCACACCAAGGTCTTTGATCTTCTAAGGAATGAATGTCAAAGATCTAAGGTACCACAAACAATTCATAATAGCATGTGTAGTTTTCACGAGTTTTCTATTTTGCTTTAGCTTTCTATTGTTATTTACTAAGTGAATTATTGTTTTATCACATTAGTGAATTATTTGCTGGATGGTGTCTGATTGGTTTGGTAGCATGTGTGCGAAGATGCAAGATTAGCCATGAAAGTTTATTCAGTGAATTGTTGTTTTATCACATTAGTAAATTATTTACTGAATGGTGTATGATTGATTTGGTTGCAGGAAAAGGGATTAATTATCTCCATGAAGCCTCTTATTGTGCCTTGGGATCTCAAATCCCCAAACATGTTGGTATAACTAGTATTTTTCTTTGATTTTTTGTTAGCCCTCTATATTCTGAACTAGTTTAAAGCTTTTAGTTATCAATATGTTTCTAGTTAGTGATAATTTCATACCTTTTCATAGAGTTTTAGTATAGTAAGTTGGTACTTGAGTGTGTCCTAGGTCCTAGTATATTTATTGGGTTTAGCAATGAAACATCATGTATATCTTTTGATTTAATCTTCTCTTGTCTATGAGTTTTTGGAGGCCAGGGAATTTGGATTCAGTATGAGTTTTATATGTGTGTTGATGTTTCTATTTAATCTAAAAATATTTGTTTCATATGGTTGAATATAGTTTGGCTACAAAATAAAGGTGCGAATTGGCAAAATATTGCCACAAATACTTGTGGGGGTGACAAACCGCCACTATTCTACAAAAAATATTTAAAAATAAAAACGTGTTAGGTAGCGGTTCTGAACCGCTACCCAAGGTTTAACGCAAAAAAAAAAAAGGCTGGCAGTATTGGTAGCGGTTCCCATTGGTATGAACCGCTACCCAAGATCAATTTGCGCAGCGGTTATTAACCGCTACCTATCTTTAGCACCGCTGAGTTATGCACCACTCATTTAACCGCTGCCTAACTTGTTATAGAACCGCTACCTAAAGGCATTTTTGTGGTAGTGTGACATGTTCAGGGGAAGGTAATGAACCCGTGTTCCAATATAAGGAGTCAGGTCATACGGTGGGTCGAGTTCCTTTGGCTAGAACGTCTAGGGTAGAAACCCTAGTGGGGAAGAAGTACACCTAGACCCACGACGTCAGTGGCGGAACTAGAAATTTTAGGAAGCCTAGGAAAATTTTATGATTAAGTCCCTAAACTTTGCATTTCCTTATAAATTTGTCTTTTCTCTAATATTTTTTTGGGCCAAAAAACCTACCTAGTCCAAAGAAATTTGTATTTTTTTTACTTTGAGCCAGGGCATTGTACCTACCAAGCCCTGTGGTAGGTCCGCCACTGCACGACGTAATCCAAAGTCTTTCCATTTCTTGAACCAATTTAAAATTCAACAAGGCAAAAGGGAAAGTAGTTCATACGAGCCATGACTTAGTAGTTGTGTGCATGGGAAAGACATAAACATGAAAATGGCAATTTTTGGTATAGCAGGCTTGAATCATAGGCTTTTTGTGGGGTTCAACACTACTCCTACTTTGGAAGATTTTTCATGGTCAACAGGAAGATAGTAAGGAATATACTAGGGTTTTGGACCTTAGTGGGGGAGTGGGTGTCGGTGTCAGTGTTAGTGAAATGAGTCCTCAAATAGGCTGGGTAAATGGAGGGGATAGTTTTGTTTGGCGAAATATGACCTCCGAGCTAGGAGGGAGGCCGGATAAATGTTTGAAATCAAGTATTTGGGCCTCAAAGAAATGGGTGCGTGAGCAACGCTATTTGTATGGAGAGATACAAATGTATGGAACCTCAGGTCTTGGGAAATCAATTTCAAGGGGTCTTGGACAAAATTAATGTGGTGGGTTGGGCAAATTATGAGGTAGGATTCTTGAACCCCCTAATTGAAACCAGTTGGGCATGGATGAGAACACTATCGAATATGAAATGTATAAGATTCTCAGGGAAACAACTTTACCAACCTTAATTGAACATGAACTGTCGAGGGCAAGAGAGAGTCCCCCCACAAGGGGCGGGGAGAAGAGGGAAAGAGAAAGGTGCAAGAAGTAATTTTCAGCTCAGTAGCAGCCATACCTATGTAGGAAACCAATTGATGTTGGTCCTGATAGAATATCAGAAGCCAATAGGTATATTAGCGAGAGTTCAGGGGGCTTTGTCGACGGGTCAAAGACGTGACATAGTGTATGTTTTCTCCGATTATCCAACTATGAATGGAATTGCATCAGAAATCTTCGCTTGCAGATCAAGCTCGATCAAGCTAGGTCATTGAGAAAGAGTTAGCAAGGTTGTGGTTCACTTGGAATATGCCGGGATTCGATCGCTTGAAAAAGAGGTGAGCAGTCAAAATGGCCCCCATTAGTGTTAAACCCAAAGTGATTCTCCTTCAAGTGACAAAGCTTAATGCTAATGAGGAGAAAGTGATTCAAGAAACTGTTTTCGCAAGATTGGTACTAGCTCCTCAATTTGTTTCTGGCTTGATTCTTGGAAAGGTACACTGCATATAATTTTCCCTCGCATGTTTACTCTGTCATAAGGGAATTGGGATCCTTTGAACTTTAGAAGGGAATTCTTTGGTTGAGAAACCGATTAGAAAGCACAACTTCTCAATCTTATTACTTCTATGATCCCTTGTAATGAAGATGATGGTCTGATATGGACGGGGGAGAAAAATAACATCTACAGTAAAATCGATGTGTTATATGGTTGAGTTGAAATTATTTGGGCCTGAATTGTGGAAGATTCCAAAGAAGGTGTGAAAAATGATCCTTCCATAGGACTGTATTCATGTGGAAAGTTATTCATAAGAAGATTGCAGTGAAGGAATATTTAATGGCGAAGGGGATTGTAATAGAAAACGGTGGGTTATGTAGCGCTTGTGGGTTGGCTGTAGAAACATCTAAACATTTGAAACTGCTAAGCGTTCAAGTCTCCAAGATTTCGTATATGATTTTTTGCGGGAAGGATGATGTTGCCCAAAATTTTGAAGGATTTGTTATCTGAATGGCATTCTCTTAGAGCCATTTCAAAATTGATTTCTATGGGAATTGATACCATATGTCATTTGTTGGTCTGTGGGTTGCTCGAAATAACTTGGTATTTCAAAACAAGAAGTTCGTTATGGAGATGATGTCGGACCTCCATATATTGTGTATCGTGTGGTGTCCTGATAAAGTCATTGATTTTGCTCAAAACTTTGTGGACATTCGGGTGAAAAAGAGTAAACGTCGGCGTGTAATTGATTGAAGTTCACCAACAGTAGAGGTATTGAAATTCAATGTTGATGGATCATTAAAAAGGAATACAGACCCCATTGGTATAGGAGAAGTGTTGAGAAATAGTTGACCCCAAGTGATTGGGTACTTTCTAAAGCATTTGGTAAAATGTGGGTGTTTGAAGCAGAGATGAAGGCAATATTGAATGCTTTGCCCTTTTCTCAGCAATTCAATCTTAAGCATTTGGTGATTGATGAGAGCGACTCCTTGTTTGCAGTTGGTTGGGTCCGATGCAAATCAAATACTCAACCTTGGAAATTTTTAAATAATTTGAACCATATAGATATATTCTCGATAGAGGTGGCTTAATCATTTAATGTTGTTCATATTTATCAGGAGTTCAACTCTATAGCTGATTATTTAGCAAAGAGTGAACATAGCAAGGAAGCTCCTTTATGGGCCGTTGTAGCGTATTTTGCATACTATGTTCACTTATAACCTACTTGAGAATGATATTTCCAAAGCTAACTCTATCGTTGAGCGTTTGTGATGGATTAAGTTAACCAAAAACCAGGATGGTCCTCCCCCTAATATTCACATGGACATCATGTCACGGACTTAGATATTTATTACGATATGCAAAATGCATATCTATTTTTTTTTTGTTGACATAGGGTTTTGTACCGTAGTCATTTTGAAAAGGTTCTTTTCACTTGGACTCAATGGAATTGCATGCTTCGCAAGGATACAAATGAGACTATGAGAGTCTAGATTTTTTTTTTCTCTTCATTCACCGTATGCATGCCATGAAGGGGACTCAAAGTTTTCAATTTAGAAGCTATTGCATGACTAATTTTTTTTGTTTGGATCGATGTGTGCCAATAAGCTAGGATCGATTCTAATCTTCAAAAGCTACTCTTGGTAGCTTCTATTCCAACATGATTTTTTGCTAAGACTTCTCAACTCAATTCCAAACATACTCACGACCGCTCGGTTTTAAACAAATTCAAGGAAGATAAATCATTACGACTCATTCATTCTTTTTTATTTGCAATCCCTTCGTTATGTCAAACTATTAATTTCAAAATTAACAAAAAAATCATATTTGGCCATTTGAAATTATATTTAACTCATTTTTTCCGTACATATATTTAACTCACAATTGAAACTATATATTTTAGGACAGTTTTTTTCTTAAATATTTATTAATAGTTTATATATAGTTTAAAATATGTGTCTCATCGATCTCTATTTTCTACCACAACCATTACTGCCTGATACCTTTAGGCTTTAGCCACCGTAGCCACTTCATACTCTCCACCTAGTCAAAAATAAAATTTGTAAACTAGGATAAACTTAAACCTAAAAGTCCAAGTGAAAACTAATTTTAATTTTTAAAAATTTCCGAACTTACAATCTGTTAACCCAAAATTTGGCTTAAGGTTTATCGACATAAGCTTGTCGAAATTTGGCTCCGGAGAAACTAGGAAAATATAAGTTAAGTTGATGACAGAATTCGACAAACATGATGCTCGAAGCAGTTACGTGAAAAGCTGGCAGTTACTAGCACGTGCATGTACCCACGATTGCAACGTTGCAACGGAGACGGTTGAAAGCGTGTGCCTTCACCCACGATGGCCACCCACGATGCAGGCAAGCGGTTAAAGTACACCCCTCCCCCACGATGCAAGAAGCTTCTGGAGCAAGTAAGAGATCGTGGATCACCAAGCCCACCAATTCATCCAGCAGAAAAGAAAACCGCCAAGGACGTATGAGACAATGAAGTGCTATAAATAGGAGAAGATCATTCAGAAGAAAAGGTTCCCAACTCAACTCCAAAAACTCACTAAAAAGCTCATATGTCCGCATCAAAGAGACTCCAGGAGCCTAACGTGATCATGAAGGAGTATGCTGCAGAACCAGTCATTTACCATTCCTGCGTTTAATGCTTTCAAACTTGTTATTCCGTTCATTTGAATTCCTGTCGATTTTCTTTACTTGATGTAATTTCCAGTTTTTCGACTTTCTTTGTACTTTGCCCTTTGTTTAATGAAATCCAGTTTCCAGCCCTCTTGAATATCTGTTTAAGTTACAAACTCAACCCTTGATACTTGTTTGTCGAAAATCACATTCCACACACAACACTTTGGCAAGACGTTTTCCTAAAAGAACCCCTTAATCTTAAACTTTTTCCAGTTGAATTTTGAGAATGTTTGTTTACCAAATATCACCGTAAACACAATCCAAAATATTTGTATTCTTTCTCGTTTTTCTCATTTTATTCGAATTTGAAAGACACATATCTCAACGCAAAAGGTCTCAAGAGTTTGAAATGGACCTACGACTCGTTATAAAGGCTATATATGTTACATTTTTAGCCAATGTGAGATTTGTAACACACCTTTCACACACAGGGTTGGATATTTAGAGCGTGGAATTTGAGAGACATAACTCAACCCAATAACAGTTTTAAGAATTAAGGGTTACCCTGCTTTTTATAAAAACTTTTGTAATAATTTAACTATAGAAATGTGTGGGAAATCGGACTTGCACAGCTACTTGACATCCACTTGGTTTAGATACCGGCTGAGTTACGCTTAATTTACCGGTAGGTTTATTTTCATAAAGTCAAAGTCATCATAAGCTAAAATGGACACTAATATAATTTATTTATTTTTGAAATAAACACAAATATAATTAATCAGTCTATAATCTATACTAATCAATTCATCAAATATAGCAACATATAATAACTTCCCTTTTATGAATTCCTTATCCAAAAGTCAATGTATATCAAACTTACTTTTTTTTTTAACTCAAAAAGCTACTTTCATTAATTAGGAAAATCTGCTGCCAGGTGTAATAGGATTCCCACATGGGGGTTACCCCACCATTCACAGTCTTTGTACAAATGACTTTCAGCAGCTAAAGCATGAGCAACTCTATTGGTTTGTCTATACTCAAAAACCAGAGAAAAGGAACTAAGGCTCTCTACTAAATGTAAACAATCTAATAGAATGTTTTTCAAGGAGGGAAACTCATTTAGACTAAGAAAAGCCTTCACCAGTTGCTGACAATCGGAGGAGACTACCATGTTGTCAAGGTTCCAATTAGTTGCTAAGTTCAGAGCCCATCTAAGACAAACTGCTTCAGCCATCAGAGGATCCAATCTAACATCCTCGTAGTGAGCTGCAGCCACTTGGAAGGCACCCAGACTATCTCTGACAACAAGACCAAACCCCATTCCCTTAGACCCAGCCCAACCGGCATCGAAATTAAGTTTCATTGATCCTGTAGGGGGGCCCACGATGGTTTAGCGTTTCCAGCAGCTGCTCTTCCTTTCTTCTCTTGATGGCGCAACCAATCACTTCTCATGTTATCCGCAAGCATTATGGCTCTCCTTGAATTTGGCTCGACCTTGTGAAAAACACTATCATTTCGAGACTTCCAAATGCTCCAACATATCATTGCAACCTGGTCCATTAAATCAAAGGATAGTTGTTCTCTTAATTGTAGCAGCCACACAGTAACATCATCATTTATATCCCCTGTTCTTATAGCTAAACCTGAGGATTACCAAACTTGTCTATACCAATGACAACTCAGAAAAAGATGAGAAGGGGACTCTTCAACATTCTCACCACAGAGAGGACACCACGGATCCATCTTTATACCCCTCTTCTTCATATTGTGTTGACACGAGATTGAATTATTCAACAACCTATACATAAAGTGTTGCACCTTTTTTGGGATTTTCAATCTCCAAACAAAATTGCAGTCGGGTCTGGTAGCAGAAGAGGAAGCCATCCTCGAGAGTTTCTTTTGCATGAGCACTGAGTATGCCGTCTTGACCGAGTAAATGCCATTAACGTTATGTTTCCAAATGAAAATATCTTCCCTATCAGCCCAAGTCAGAGGAATACTCTTCACTCTCTCTGCCTCAATGGGATGAAAGACTCGATCCACTAGAGGTGCTTTCCAGCATCTTCCCTCATAGTCAATGAGTTCTTCTACTTTGGCAGTTGAAGGGAGCTCTTGTACAGAGCTGAGGACTTTTCTAGAACCAGCACCAGACAACCAAGGGTCTCCCCAAATGGAGACTGACTTCCCATTGCCTAGTTTCCAAACAGACTCATCCTTGATAATTCCTATTGCAGCACAGATGCTTCTCCAAGAGAAGCTAGGTCGATACCCCACTGAGGCATGAAGAATAGAGGAGCGAGGAAAATACCGAGCCTTTAGACACTTATAAACCAAGGAGTCTTTGTTTTGCACTAGTCTCCAAACTTGTTTAGCCAAGAGTGCCTCATTGAAGCTTTTGAAATCCCGGAAACCCAATCCTCCACAATGTTTAGGAAGACATAATTTAGACCAGCTCATCCAGTGAATTTTTTTCTCAGATTGCTTTTGACCCCACCAAAAATTAGACATGAGGGAAGCCATTGTGTCGCAGATTCCATCAGGCAACTTGAAACAGCTCATAATGTAAGAGGGGATGGCTTGTGCAACAGCTTTAAGAAGCACTTCCTTCCCTGCTCTAGATAAGAACTTTTCTTTCCATCCTTTAAGTTTCCTCAGCATCCTCTCTTGCACCTTTACAAAAACAGCCTTTTTAGATCTTCCTATTATAGTTGGTAAACCAAGATACCTATCATGAGTTTCCACAACCTTTACATCCAACCTATTCCGGATTTGTGTACTTAACTGTTCGGGAACATTTTGGCTGAAAGATAACTCTATTTTTTCAAAGTTTACTCTTTGTCCAGAGGCTGCCTCGTATGCATTAATAGTGGCCAAGATCTGATCAGCTTCTGCCATATTAGCTCTCATAAATAAAAGGCTGTCATCGGCGAAAAAAAGATGAGAAATTTGGGGGGCGTCCCTTGCAATTTTAATACCATGAAGCCTCCCCAAACCAACTTGTTCCTCAATCAGACCTGCAAACACTTCAGCGCATAGGATAAACAGATACGGTGAGATCGGGTCTCCTTGGCGGAGCCCTCGCTGAGGAGAAAACCACTCCCTCAGTTCCCCATTAAGGAGAATAACATACCGGACAGAAGTAATGCACCTTAAAACCAGGTCCACAAAAGATGTAGGGAAATTCATTGCCTCCAAGACTCCCCTTAGAAACGCCCATTCAATCCTATCATAGGCCTTCGACATGTCAAGCTTAAGAGCTATCCACCCTTTTTTACCCTTCTTCATCTTTTTCATATAATGAAAAACTTCCATGCCAATCAAAGCATTGTCTGTGATAAGTCTCCCAGGAATGAAAGCACTTTGGGTTTCTCCAACAAGCAAAGGCAGGATGCTTTTGAGCCTATTGGCAATAAACTTAGTCACAATTTTCATCAGCACATTACACAGACTTATAGGGCGCAGATCTTTGGGGGATTGGGGTTTTGAAATTTTAGGGATGAGACAAATGAAAGTTTCATTTATATCTGAGACCTCCCTGCCATCATTTAACACATTCAGCACCAAGTCAGTTACAGAAGTACCAACCAGCTCCCAGTAATGATGGTAAAATGGTGCTGGTAGTCCGTCCGGGCCTGGAGATTTTAGCGGATGCATTTGATCAATTGCATTCTTGACCTCCTGACTGCTGTAGGGGCCAGCCATAAGCTCAATCATACCTGGACCCAACTTATGTCTCACTTTTTGGAAAATATTTGGGATGTTTTGAGGATTATCTGAGGAGAAAACCAGCTGGAAGTGATTTTGAACAACCTTTTCAACAACTGAATCCCCAAAAACCCACTCACCATTTTCATTTAAGATTTTCTTGATGCAATTATGCTTCTGGCGTTGTGAAGCCTTTTTGTGAAAAAATTTAGTGTTTTTGTCACCCTCTTTTAACCATAAAGCCCTTGACCTCTGCCTCCAGTAGACTTCTTCAGTCTTTAGTAACTCATCAAATTCTTTTTGCACTATCTTTTTCTTGCTCAAGTTCTCGTTAGTGGCAGGTCCCTGTTCTAGCTTCAGCAACTCTTTTTCTTTTCGGTCAATCGATCTCTGTAGATTGCCTTTCTCTTTTGCAAATGGCACTAGAACCTCTTGTACAACTTGGATTCTCTCAATGCAACTAGCACCAGGTATGAACCAAGTTCCATGTATTAACTGTTCACACTCCTCAGAATCTGTCCAAGTTTGCTCAAAGCGGAAAGGTCTCTTTTTTTGAGCATTGGGTTCTCGCTGATCAAGCACATGTTGCCAAGAAACTGCCAGAACAGAATGGTCTGACCCATAATTTCCCATATGTTTCACCTGAACTGAGGGGAAGGAAGCAGAAAATTCCATATTTGCTAAACATCTGTCCAAACGCTCCTTAATGTTCTGGTCTCCTTCTCTGCCGTTATCCCAGGTGAAAGGAAACCCACTAAAACCCATATCATAAAGACCACACTCATCAAGAACATCTCTGAAGAGCCCCATCTGCACCACATTAGCAGGTCGTCCCCCCTTTTTTCAGAGGAATCACAAATCAAATTAAAGTCTCCAACACAAATCCATTTGCCCTGATATTGGGATTTCAGGTTTCGAATCAAATCAAGTGTGTGAGGTTTATTCACTTCCTCGGGGAAGCCATAAACACCTGAGAGACACCACTTCTGATCCCATTCGTCAGTGACTTCAACACTAATATGATTAGACGAACATGAAAGAAGGCTCACATCAAAATTACTCATCCATAAGATAGCAACTCCTCCAGACTTCCTTCTACCTGTACCTGAACAATCCATGACAAGACAACAATCAAAACCAGTAGAACTTTTAACTCTATCAAAATCAGAAACATGACTTCTAGTCTCGATTAGGAAGACAATTTGGGGTTTATTTTTAAGAGAGAGCCTTGTCAAGGCCCTAACTGCTCATGAACCCCCTAGTCCATGACAGTTCCAAGCTAAGATTTTCATGGCTGTCGGCGGGGCTGATCACCAGCCTCCACCGTTTGAACATCACAGAATGTTTTCAGAGGAACTTCAGTCTCATTGTCATCAAGAACCATAGGATCATCCATCTGGTAACTCTTTCTTTTTGGAGACCCATAAGACACTGAAATTGAAGAAACAGCCTTGCTCCCCCTGGCCCTTTTCTTCCACTTACTTCCTTGGACTTTTGTCCCCATGCTCTTCTCCTCAGGGTCCGCGCAATCCACACTCTTTTTGGACTCCACTGAGGAAGCTTTGGTATTAGCTTCCGGTCCATATTCAAAGTGGAACACTGGCACCACAACCTCCTCTTGAATCCCCACAACATGACTATCATGACCAAAGGAGAAACTCCTAGTCAATTATGCCTCCTTCTCCACCTCAGAGACAACTGTAGATTGAGAAATCACAACCTCATTCAGATCAGTTGTAGGGGCAACTATTTCCTTCTCAGACGAGCCTGGAGCTTTTGAGTTAACATTACCATTCTGGTTAATGGCCTTAGACATTACCCTCTCACCCTGGGTGGAAGAGGGATCGGTATTCGCTCCTAATACTGCCGGAGAACAACAAGTTTGGGGAAGGGACCCCATACCCACACTTTCTTCAACATTAACCCTGGCGAGTGTCGACACCAGAGCATCAACTGACACCGTCGCTTCCTTCCTGCTACCACCCTCGTTTTGCTTAGGAACTGAAAGGACTGCCAGCTCCTGGGGGTTATTACTCGGGTAGTTAACTCCAGAATTTGAGACCTCCCCGCGAAGTCCGGAAACCACATTAGAGCGCAGGGGAGGAGCGTGAATCCACGCACCGTAGGGGAAGTCTTGACTACCTTCCTCATCCTCATCTCCAGCAAAATTAGCACAGTCCTTCAGAACATGGTCGAGACCACCACACACATAACAGAAGTTGCCAAGACGTTCATACTAGAACCAAACTTTGATTGGTTCCCTCCCTGGTCTAGCGATGACAGTACTCCGGCGAAGAGGGCAGGAGATCTTGATCCAAGCTCTGAATCGGAGGAAAAGTCCTAGCCGATTATCCTCGTTTTTGTCCCATCCTATATATCCTCCAAGAGAATCACCAATCGACTTTGCTATTGACTCCGTTCGAAGTGCTAGGGGAAGATCATGAACCCTAATCCAAAAGGGGGTCCGATCGAGCACCACCTCTGAGGGATTTTTATGTGGGTCTAAGATCTGCAACACGATCAGGGAGCGATTGAAGGACCAAGGACCCTGTTTCAGAACCCACGAACGATCTCGTTCGTCGAAGAAGCGGAAGGTAAAGAGGTTCTTTCCAGCTTCCCGGATCTCAACACTGTGCTTCACCTTCCACGCTTGAGCCATGGTGGTTTTGAAGGCTCGAGTGTTAAAACCATTTTGAGTAAACACCTTACCCACCAGCCAAAACTCTGGAGGGCGTTCAGGGCTGATCTCATCGTCAATTTCTGGAACCAGAAGAGGTTCTGATTCCTCTCCCGTAAGGATAATGTTTGGATTACGCTCCATAGAAGTAATGAGAGAAATTTAAGGCGAGAAAAAGTGGATCTGACAACGTCAGTGAAAAGGAAAGTTGGTTTGAAGGGTAGGGGAAAAGATAGTGACTAGTCGAAGAAAGAGGAAAGCCACAGAGGGTAGATCTAGGCCCACGTAGGGTAGAAAACCAAGAGGATCTTGGGGAAAAGCTCTCACTACGTCATACTGCTAGAAACTTCAAACTTACTTAAGACCAAGTTTTCAGCTTGTACTAGTAGTGCACACGGGCGATATTATTTACGGATAAATTTTAATAGTTATTTTTTTTTAATAATTTTTTTTTAAATAAAACTTTTTAACTTATAAATTAGGAAGACATATCTAGATATTAATAAAAAATTTTGTCATAACGGTCTAAGCGACATTTTTTACTATTTTTTAGTCCTTATGCATGGTCCAAGAGACATTTGTACTACTTTTTAGTCCTTATGCTCCTGTTAGTGAACATTAACGGGAAGGGTGATTTGGCACGTTAATTAAGTGTCCAGTGGACTTGCCACATGGATCTGGTCAGTTTCTCCCCAAAATAAACTTATTGGCAAACAAGTCCCTACTATGTGTCACTTGTTGGTTGGTCCTTAAGTTGGCAAAAAAGTCCTTGCCACCTTCATCATACACCAGTTAACGTAATCCATACCAAACTCAAACCTTTGAACTTCAACCCTCTGAGACGCAAGAAGAGACCAAGGTTGAAGAGTCCAAGCTTGCTGGAGAAGAGCGTTGAAGAGGAAGAGCTAGAGCACGTAGGCGAAGTTAGAGGTGTTGTCGGTGCTGCTGGAGAAGAGCGCTGAAGAAGAAGAATCATAAGAGCGTGGATGCCAATAATTTACTTACCCTAGGTAAATAGCAAGCATTAAAAGGTCTTCTTGGGTTCCATTTAGTTCCAGAAACCCTCAACACAATCCTTTCACCGCATTTACTGTAGAGGACTTGATCAACAATAGGGTTCAAGGTACCACTTGAATCCTCGCTCCCCTTCGTTTCTGCACTAGATTTCGACGGGATTGGAAGAAGCAAAGTGGTAGGATTAAAGGTTTTCCAATTTGGGGATTTAGGGTTTGTTCTAGGGTTCTTTTTCTCATGTAAGGCTCACAAGGACTAAATTGAAACTTCTAAGTCCCCTCCCCCCCCCAACGTTCCAATTCACGTGGCAAGTCCACTTGGGCACTTAATGTGTCAAATCACCCTTCCCGTTTACGTTCACTAACAGGAGCAGAGGCAGGGACCAACGTGATTGACAATTTGCAATATCAGGGACTACGAGCGACATTTCCATAGAATAAAGACTAATATACCTGACGCGTGAAATAATAGGGACGAAAGTGACCTTTCACCCACAATATTTTAGTTTGGAGCCTTTTAGCCTCACTTCTTAGATTCTATACTAAATAAGCCTTTTTGTGTCTCGTTTTCTTCTTTAACATAAGCTTTTGGCCAATACTAGAAGACTTATTCTTTTAGTGTAAAAAATATTTTTTAATCATGAAAGAAACCTCTTAAACAATATGTAAAAGAGTTTATGTAATCCCTTATAAATGTCGTTAGATCTCTCTAAAGAACATTTTTTCCTATGAAGTGATTATAAATATTGTTTTTAAAATTTTGTATTACAATTTCTTGTAAGAATGCTCAATTAAAGATGGAAGGGGGAAAAAATTGTTTTGCCCCTTTACCTTCCATTGAAAACACATTTTGAGATAAACTACTGTGATTCGTCTCGTGGTTAGAAATAATTCACATGAGATTAGATTCAAACCTCATTATCAATGTCGTAAAGAAATTATCATAAGAGCCAAAATAAACTAACCTATATAGTCTAATTAACCTTTTATTTTAGGTCACGGTCAAAAAAACCTTTTATTTTAGGTCGAGTCTATTCACCCATGAAGCAATAGTATGGAAACAAACACGAATTCAATTATTTCCACTTCCAACCTTTTTATCCATCAATAGCTAGGAAGAGAGAGAAGAACTAAAAAAACAAAAACAGGAAGTGAGAAGGAAAAATGGGAATGTTATCCCGTGACTCCAAGGACAAAACAGTCTTTCAACATCTGAACCTTATACCCATCCATAGTAGCGGGAACTACCATAGTTTCTAAATCACAAAGGTGGTGTAGTGGTTAAATAATGATTCTTTTATGTGTAACTCAATCTTTTTCATGTTTAAATTTTTGTGTTTACGTCTCTTTTCATATTTATTATATAGGTGATGATGAGACCATATAAATGTATATGATGAGGAGAGATAAATATAAAAGTATCGGTTAAAAAAATATAAAAAAAAAACAAAAATTTCAACATGATATAAATTTTAATATAAGAAGATCCTAATCGTTCAAAACATTCATCTAAGGGAGATAGATTTGGCCGAAACTAAACCCCTAAAAAAATTAATTTCTTTCCCGATTATATGTATTTATATATAGAATTCTATTTTTACTTTTAGTTCAGATTCTAAAAATTTTGTAGATATTTTACAATTTTATTCTGGCCGGTCTAACAACAAAAACCTAAATTAGAGTTTGATCATTATTAATGAGAATGAAAATATTTTTTGGTGCAAGACGGATGTTTTCTTTTGGAGGCAATTATGTTCGAGTCGGGAACATCCACGTCATGGTGGGGTTAACTCTTCCAACGGAGGTTTTTTTTTATCCATAAAACTTGAATCCAAGACTTTGCTTAAAGAAGAATCAAACGTGTATCACTTGAACTAACCATCCGTTGGTAGAATCAATATCAATATATTTTACAATTAGTTATTTACCGCTTACTAAAAACATATGCCAAAGCAAATTAGTCAATGCCCGCATGTTAGTCCAGTATGTCTAAAAAAACCTAACATAGTTTCTCTCACTACATCCACACAAACACACACACATTCTCTCTCTTACCACTGACAGTAGTGGGAACCTGAAGTCTGGTAGAAGGTGACTGGATAACACCACCATGCAATTCCACAAACTTTCCTTCACTCTATACCCATAATACCCCTCACCTTTCCTTTCCAAGCGTCGGCAGTTTCTTTTGTAGTGTTCTAAGGAACAAAACTACAAATAGAGAACACAACACACTAAGGCAAAAACCAAAAATAACCAAAGGGCCCCCTCTCACTCAACCCTGTATCAAAGTGTCAAGCACATTTTTTTGTTTGTATTTTGTGTGCACAACAACAAAAGGAGGTGCTTGTTAACGGCTGAGGGTGCGCAGGATAAGCATAAAAATTGTGAAGTTAAAGCCAAAGAGGAAGAAAAGAAGAATCTACACAAGATTATGCTTTTATTATAACACCCCTTCAAAGTTTTAGCACCATTTAATTGAATTGAATTCAATCCTCCTTGGGTCTACTATAAATTCTGCATGGTTTTTTGGTGACCCTTTTGGTTCTATAGCCTTTGTGTGATTGTTTCCTCATTACCCACTTCAGAATTCTCATTAAGTTGCATGCTCTTGGGCTGAGAGACTGTAATGGCGAATAGTTGGCTGGAGAAGATTGTGCTCTGCTTTTGTTTCTTGTTGGTTTTGGTGGTGCCTTTGACTTGTGCTGGCAGAGCCACCCTGAGCTCCGCCGCCGCTGGCGGCGGTGGAAGTAGTTGTAGTAGTAGTTCAAGTCAGAAGCTGGATGTTCAGAAGCA
>NC_080043.1:12600474-12640334 GCF_012489685.1 Lotus japonicus | reverse complement strand
TTTTAAATTTATTGGATTATATTGAAAATATTTTTTGAAATTATTGATTAACAATTTAAATAATAACTAATTATTAATGAAGAATATTTTTCGTCACTAAATTTGCATCTATATAAAATGGGTGGGGTGGTAGATTTTTAGACAAGAATGGGGTGGAGTGTAATTCTAGCAAACCTTGAGAGGGGTGAGTGTATTTTACTCCAAAAAAAAATATTAAAAACAGCATCTATTACTTATTCATTAATGACCAAAAAAAGTAAGAAATCAAAAGGAATATAACTGTACAACTAGCCATGTCAGATTTCAAGAAAAAATTCAATGAAATATTTTGAACATTGTAATGGAATTATTAGCTATTGATAAAAACTAGGTAGCTCCCTTCATTTACGAGAAGCTCTATTTTTTCAAAAACAAATATAGCTTCATATTTGAATTCTCATATTTAATACTAGTATATTACAAAATCTGTTATTTGCTACTTTATTCTCTTTGAAATTTTGAATAATGTATATTGTTAATGTTATCTATTGTTACTTTAAACCTACTATTTTAGTGTGTACTAATTTTAATTTTGACAAGTAATTTTCATTTGAAATATGAAGCTGTGGATATTTTTTTATTCAATATTACCTTATATATTACCTATTTATTTAAAAATAATATTGTTAAAATTCATAGCGGGTAAAACCGGTTGGACCACGGTTGAATTACGGTTGAACCAGTGAACCTTGAACCGGTACCCTCACCGGTTTCATCACCGGTCCGGTTCTGATAACCTTGGCTGATAGCGCAAGAGTTGCCCACTTGCCCTTAGATTTTTTTCAGAATAAAATTAATTATTTTCAACTTTAGAAAAAGAAACGTGCAAAATATGAAAAGAAATACTATGAAAGATAAAAGTCCCATGAATCCCAAAAATGTATTGTGTAGTACGAGTTGATGGACCTTGTACGCGTAGACCTACCCATGTTTTTTTTATAGGTAAATGTTAGTAAATTAATCTCTCCTCCGGATTCGAACCCGGGACCCTTCATCATTCATCTCACCCAACCCTTATGTCCCTAACTCTTACCACTTGAGCTATCCTTCCCATATGATGGGATTTTCAGAATACACACACCACCCCTAAGACAAGGTCCTGTTACTTAGCTACGCGAAAGAGAGAAAAAGGACAAAAAATAGAAAGAAAAAACGTGTTATATCATATATGTGATGGATTCTTTCTTCCATGGTGGGGAAGGGTTCGATTGTGTGGAGGTCTGTTGGTAAAGCTTTGAGTTGCCTGCGTGAAGGGTTTGAATTCAGGCTTGGTAATGGGGAATCATCCTTCTGGTATGACACTTGGCTTGGGGGTGATAAGCTTTGCGATAGGGTTGCGGCAGTGGACATTCATGATGTGGAACTCCGGGTGCGGGATGTTACAGGGGAGAATGGCCTTTGGAGATTGGAGCAACTTTACACGATGCTCCCTGAGGGGGTACGGGACGAAATCCATGGGATACCGGCTTGGGTTCATGGCGAGGTCCCGGACTGTCATGTGTGGAAAGGGGATATGTCTGGGATATATTCAGCTGGCTCTGGGTATAAGTGGTTGATTGAAACGAATGAGGACACGAGTAATGGTTTGGGTAGTGATCATGATGAAGAGGGTAACCGTTGGGGTTGGATTTGGAAGCTGCGCGCTCCATTCAAAGTGTGCTTTTTGATCTGGTTGATAGCCCGCGATGCGCTTCCAACAAATTCCCTCCGCTACCGGCGTAGGATGGCTGAATCTCCGACGTGTAGCCGGTGTCGGTTGTACCCGGAGTCTGAGTTGCACTGCCTTCGGGACTGCTACTACGCTAGGAGGGTCTGGAATCACTTGGGCATGCTTGCTCCTGGGCATGGTGGTGGCCAGACGGAGCCGGGCTTATGGGTGCGGCGCTTATTGGAGGCTCACGGTAGCGTTGCTTTGGCTGCTATTTGGGTTATCTGGGTCTCGCGTAACAAAGCTGTTTTGGGTGGGCAGGTCATTCCCGTTGATGCCTTGCATAGGTGGGTCGATAGTCTCCAAGACGAGTTTCAGCGAGCCTGGCCGAGGAGTCCAGTCCAGCGAACGGTGAGGTTGGTATCTTGGAAAGCTCCTAGTGACGATGAGATTGCAGTGAATTGTGATGGCAGTAAGGGGAGCAATCCAAATAGTAGTGGTTTCGGGGGGTGTCTTCGTAATAGCTGCGGTGATTGGATTCGAGGGTTCTATGGGTTTGGTGGTAGCAAGTCAGTGCTGACCATGGAGCTTCTAGCTATATTCCATGGGTTGAAGATGGCTTGGAGCGAGGGATTCCGGAGGGTCCTATGCCTCTCTGACTCCCTGCTTGCGGTGTCGCTGATTATGGACCGTCCTTCCCGTTTTCATGAATGTGCAGTGCTCATAGCCAGTATCAAGGAGTTTCTCCGGCGGGAGTGGGTGGTTCGTTTGGAGCATACTCTTAGAGAGGGAAACGCCTGTGCGGATTACTTGGCTAAGGCAAGAGCTGCGCAGGAGCAAGCCTTGCATGTGGTGGTGGATCCTCCACCGGAGTTATCTCTGTTACTGCTTGCCGATAAGAGTGGCACTGTGTTTGTTAGGTAGTTGTTAGTTTCTTTTGTTTTCCCCTTTAAGTTGCTTGTATCAAAAAAAAAATATATGTGATGGATTCTCTTTCTAATGAAATTGAAATTCAACAAATTTCCAACCACAAAATAAAAAATACGCAACCGGGTGGTTTTGGTTTATATATTTTTTTATTTTAATTTTATTCATTTTTAAATTATAAAAATTAACTTTATATTCAATAAAAAAATTATTTTTTATTTTTTAAAATGAGAAGACAATTAATACTATTTATTTATTGTTTGCTCTATTTTTTAACTTTTAAAATCTCATAAGCGGCAACTTAACCCCTAGCTAGGTCGAGGGGTTGATCTTTAGGAACCGCACTCTTGTGAAGACCTAATCTTCACTACAGCCGGGTCAAAATTGTGAAAACAATTTAACATA
This sequence comes from Lotus japonicus, assembly GCF_012489685.1. NCBI lineage: Eukaryota > Viridiplantae > Streptophyta > Magnoliopsida > Fabales > Fabaceae > Lotus > Lotus japonicus. Next base: position 12,637,315 of record NC_080043.1, on the reverse strand, counting down.
TAAAAAAAAAGTGACAATTTTATAAATTGTAACTAAAAAAAAATAAAAAGAAACTAAATAGGCCATAGTTGCCTATCAAAAAAAAAATAGGCCATAGTTTCTATTTTATTTTTTAAGTCATGTTATTTAGAGCCACATATCGGCCATAGTTGCTAATTTATTTTCTAAGTCATATTTTTTAGAGCCACATATCAATTTTTTCTATTATTTGTTCATCACATGATCATTGATCACAAATTAATTTCTCCTCCATCTATTTCTAACACTCGAAAAGTACATATTCTTTTTGAGGTTGGAATCTCCTATAAATGCACACATCAAGTTCTTCACCACTCACAGAACCTGAATGCAATTATTAGATTGAGGAATCTTAGAGCATTTCTTGAAAACAAAGTTGATTCAAAATTTTAACCAGAGCAAAGAACTATGTCTGTTTCAGCAGCAACATCACTTGTTACTTCCACTCTTAATGCATCTTCTGATTTCTCTCGGCGTTCAGTAAATTATCATCCCAACATTTGGGGTGATCGTTTTATTCAATATATTGAGGAGCCTATGGTAATGTCATTTTATTCTTTTTAAGCTTTGCATATAAAATACGTGTATACTTTTGGTTGTCAACATTTAATTTGGTTGTTAACCTTTAGAGTTTTGTTATATACACACATTCACTTATTTTTCACCTTCACTTTCTATTTATTTCTCTCTCCGGCCTTTATCAATTAAATCACATACTAGTGCTATTTTACCCGCGCGTTGCACGGGGAATATGTCTATTGTATTTGATACATCGATTCATATTTTAAATTATAAATATTTAAGATGTTAAGAATATAAGAATAATCATAATAAAGATGTAGATATTTAAAGAGCACAAATTTTAAAAAACACAGAAGTTAATAAACCAAAAACTTTAATTTTTGCATATGTGAGGTATAACTGAATTTTGTTTGTGAAGATGTATACTCGTGTTGCATAAAGGGTAATGTTTTTGTGTTTTAGATATATAACAATACATAAATATATAATTATTTTTTAAATTATTAAAAATACACTTAAGTTATAGAAAATGAATTTTTTTTTAAACTCGTACAAATTTTCATTTTCATGTAAAATGTTTCTCCCCGTGAGATCTCGTAACTCTAATTTGTTAGTACTAATAAATTCATGTCATAATTTTATAGTCCATATGTATTGATATTTTGTATTCCTCGTACTTTTCTTACTATCAAATTATTATAGTTATATACTTATATAAATATACACTCTTTAAATTTTGAAAATAATACTAAAGTTAATTATATTAAATTTATTCTATTAAAATAATATCAATTAATTAGTTTAGAATATAATGATTGTATAAAAAAAGTATAATGATACCTTTTATATAAAACAAAATCTCACGTAGATAGCATTATAGTACTTTAAAATTAAAACATACAATTGAAAATTATACGCAAATACAAACAACAACCGCTTTTAGGTTTCAGAGCAGACTTAGATGCAAATCATCTTACTCAATGGATTCTCATTTATCAGAGAAACAAAATCTTATAAATTTCATAAATCAATATAGATTTAAAATTTTCAAATTAGTCAAGATAGATTTGTTTTGGAAATGAATTTTAGGTACAGAAATTTCTCCTCGTCATTTATACTCCCACCGTCCCCTATTATAAGTCACTTTTTGTGAGTTTTTTTTTGTCCCAAAATATAAGTCACTTTACAATATCTATGCAACATTAAATTTTTCTCTCCATGTTTACCCTTGTAGCATTTAAAGAATTTTCCTACTTTCCAATATTTTTCTTTATTATCGAGGTCACTTTAATTTATATCTACTCAAAAAACTTCCAAAACTTATTTTTTATTGGTGGAAGGGGGTTTTCAAGATAGTGGAACATTAATATGGAGAGAGAGGTAGATGAGATTCATTGAATTGATATACTTTTAAATGTGGTCAGTTTAGGAAAAAAGATACAAATTTATTGTAACTAACTAATTCTAACCACTTTTCTTAATCCTAGAGAATTAGGTAAAAGTGACTTATAATAGAGGACGGAGGGAGTAACTGAATGCATTCGGTTGGTATCTCATTTGATTTTATTTGAAATTTGACATAATATCAATCAATTAGTTTAGAATATAATGATTGTTTAAAAAAAATATAATGATACCTTTTATATAAAACAAAATCTCACGTAGGTAGCATTATTGTAATTTAAAATTAAAACATATAAATTGAAAATTAAACCCAAATACAAACAGCAATAACTTTTAGATTTCAGAGTAGCTTTAGATGCAAATCATCTTACTAAATGGATACTCATTTATCAGAGAAATAAAGAAGTTAACTGTATAGAGAAATCCTTGGGGTTTTACAAAATCTCACGTTACATATACATAAAGAAATCTCTAAAGTTAAAAAGAAGATTTTACAATGATAGTTTTTATATAAAACAAAATCTCACGTTACATATACATAAAAAAATCTCTATAATTAAAAATAAGATTTTAAAATTAATAATGATTGCATTCACATTAATAATGGTTGATTTGCCGGAGTAATATCCTTTCACCCTCCATAAATGTACATCAAACCTTATATGCAGTAACCTATGAGCTCTAGTCCGCAGTTAATGAGAAACTCTGCCAAATTCACCTAGCAACCATCAAATCTCTACGTGTCCATGGTAGCTCTGTGGTCCCTCAGCACTAGATCAGCTCCATTTTCCTGGAATTCACAATAAATAAAAATATGACAAATTAAGAAAAAATCAAGAATTAAAGTACCTAAATCCTAATCAAATCTAAAATTTAAAAAGGTACTAATTAAAGATATATAAAAACTCTCAAAATCTAGCAAATTACAATAAAAACTTATAAAATCATAAATTAAATAAAGACCTAAAGTTCAATAAAAACACCATAAAAATTAATTAATACTCTCAAAATAAAATAAAAGATTCAAGCTAAAATCAAGAAATAAACAACTTAAATCTTAATCAAATCTAAAATTTAAAACGGTACTAATTAAAGATAGATAAAAACTACCAAAGTCTAGCAAATCACAATAAAAACTCATAAAACCCTGAATTAAATAAAAATCCGAAAATTCAATAAAAATACGATAAAAATTAATTAACACTCTTAAGGGAATATGTAACTATATGGTTTAGAACTTATGAAAGGTGCTGGTAGACTGGCGGTATGTTTTTCACGGGAATTGAAAACCTTTTACCATGTACATTATGAGAGGGAAGGTAACGTTTGGCACAAAGAAAACTTATATAAGAACAGAGAGGGAAATATTGAATGGTAACATATTAACTATGTAATCAATATTTTAATTGTAAACATAAACGGGATGCCAATCATAAATAGATAAATATTTTTAATTTAAATTCACTTTAAATCTTTTGAAATATTAATAAAATATACAACAAAAAGTTCATATGCAAACAAATAAATGTTCTCAAGATTTAGCTTAAGCAAATAAGGGACCATAAAATTCTAAAGAAAATTCACCATTCCAAAAAAAAAAATGCAACCTAGCAATAGGATTTGGCAATTCCAAATTAACACTAACCTATAGGTATTCAGTTGTAGAAGAATCCCACCAAAACTATGAAAAAATCTAAATTGCAAGGTGAAATGAATCACACTACTTTTTCACATACCTCGATTAATTAAAAAATATATATTTTCTATTGTTTTCTATGCACAATATTTTTTTTATTGATCTCAAGTTAATTATATTCTCATAAAAAATACCTTTTTAAATTTTAGATTTGATTAGGATTTAGATTGTTTATTTCTTGATTTTATCTTAATTTATTTTTGATTTATTTCTAGAGTATTAATTAAATTTTATGGTATTTTTAGTGAATTTTTCTGATTTTTATTTTATATGCACAATATTTTTTTTATTGATCTCACCTTGCTTATGTTAGTCACTAAGACTATGTTTGTATAAATGTTCACATACATTCAAATGCACATATATCTCAATCTTTGTTAGTAGTACATAGGTGCTGGTAGACTGGCGGTATGTTTTTCACGGGAATTGAAAACCTTTTACCATGTACATTATGAGAGGGAAGGTAATGTTTGACACAAAGAAAACTTATATAAGAATAGAGAGGGAAATATTGAATGGTAACATATTAACCATGTAATCAATATTTTAATTGTAAACATAAACGGGATGCCAATCATAAATAGATAAATATTTTTAATTTAAATTCACTTTAAATCTTTTGAAATATTAATAAAATATACAACAAAAAGTTCATATGTAAACAAATAAATGTTCTCAAGATTTAGCTTAAGCAAATAAGGGACCATAAAATTCTAAAGAAAATTCACCATTCCAGAAAAAAAAAATGCAACCTAGCAATAGGATTTGGCAATTCCAAATTAACACTAACCTATAGGTATTCAGTTGTAGAAGAATCCCACTGTTCTAGGAATGGACATTGAAGAGAGGCATAGTACCTAGAGGTAGAGGGATTGTGCCAAGAGAGAGTGAGAATGAGAGAGAGTGCTGAATTTCAAGTGTTATTTCATCAAATGAGCCAAAAGTCCTCTCCAATTGATAACTACCTCCTATTTATAGAGCTTGGGTACTACCTATTGGGCCAATTGGGCCTCCGAGGTCAAGGCCCAACTGAAGGCCAGGGCCCCGCCTCAGGGCGGGATACATGCTGGGCGTTGCCCCTCTAGGGGCTCGCCCAGTCCACTAGTCCACAAGACACCGAGCTCGAGGTACGAGAGCTAAGGGTGTCTTTTAAATGCTGTTTGTACACCGGAATCTACACTGCCAACATGGCTTGAGAAAAGAGAAGTTAACTATACCGCCAACATGGCGTGAGCAAAAGGAAACTAGCATTTTCAGTTACCCAGTCCACTGACTTGACGAGCAAACCAAGCTGGCAAGTCCACAAGTCCGCAAGCGGCGAGAACGACTACTTTGTATTGGTGACAAGTTGGAGCAGGTGTATGATCTCTCGCCGGCGGGAAAGGTGGCAGGCATGGGTCATGTGCCGATCATTCAATCATTGACTGGCGGTGACCCCGATGAGTGACCGAACTTCGTTGTTGGTGTCAATCGTCAGGCGATGGCGTTTGATCCTTATAGTGGCGAGGCTTTTCGCGCCTTCCCTTATTTTAAAACCCTTTCAAATTTCTATCTGCCTCACGTGGCTGCCCCACGTGATGTGTTGGTTACATCAATTTCCCTCTTTCTCCGGAACCGTCACTTCACCTTTCATAACCGTCCCATCGTGCGCAGTAACTCCCCTTTGCACGCGACCCACCTCCCCAAAACCACCATGACTTCCAACCTTCCACACGCGTCCAACACGCGTCACCCCTCCAGCTTCTCCCCTTCTCCTATAAAAACCCTTCTTCCCCACTGTCATCCCTTTCCAAGACCCCTCTTCACTTCCCTAATCGCTTACCAAACTCCTTCTGCCCACTTCCGCTCCGGAGCCGTCGCTTATCACCCTTTCCGCTACCCACTCTTCACATCCTACTCCGGTGAGTCCCACTGTCCTTATCTTTACATCGCACACATACTGATCTTTTCTTTTCTTTCACTTCACTGCCTTCTAAAAATGGCTTCAAACCCTACCTCCCCTAATCACTCTTCTTCCTCCTCCGAAAGCGACCCTGACTCCACCGCTGCCGGCGGCCTCCGTTTAGAGGTTCCGGAGATCCCAGCTCACCGACTACAAACCTACGCCACTCTGCCCCTTCCAGTCCAAGTAGCCCCCAAACACGAGGCTATAGATCAACCTTCCATCTTCCAAGATAGCGATCCCATTGTGCAATTCGTGAACTCCCTGGGTGGCTTGTCCAATGACGATGAGTTTAACGCCAAACTCAGGATCTGGGTTTGCAGTCCCGGGGATCGCCCCTGGCTTCACAAGCCAGACGGCGACGTAAAGAGATCCCATTTTTTCTTTGCGTACGAATACATGTTTAGCGAGCTTGGAATCAGGCTTCCTTTCTCGCCCTTTGTCCAAACCGTCCTCCGCGACATCAACGCGGCTCCCTGTCAACTCCACCCTAACGCCTGGGCCTTCATTCGATGTTTTGAAATCCTAAGCGCCGCTGTCGGCATCGCCCCATCCCCCACCAGTTTCTTCTACCTTTACGACGTCGACCCCAAGTCCATCAAAAACAAAGGATGGATTTCCTTGAAGGCCCGAGCCGGCCGGAAGTGTTTGCATCCCCACAAAAGTAACGCGAAGTCCTCTTTCGCACGAAAGTACTTCCGTGTGGCGGTTCATCCCGCCTACCCAGAAGCATTCACCCTCAGAGACGGGACCGCCCTCTTTCCTCTTTACTGGACAGAGAAGCCCAACGGGATCACCGATCCTTCAGAGGATTCCTTGTCCGCCAACGATAAAGCCTTTCTTAATCTCCTTGCCCCACTTCCCATCCTTGACTGCACAACAGTCCTTGAGGGCGCTGACCTCTCAAGAACTCCCAAATACTTAGGTTGCCCATAGCTCACTTTTATTATTGACATTTCCCTTCTCGACTCCTATGTTATTACTGATCGTGTTTTTTTTTATTTGTTACAGAAGATATGAATTTCACGAACGCCGAGCTCCTGAAGGCCCGCGAGAGGAGAATGGCTCGCTTTTCCCCAAAATTCAACACTGAGGGCGACGCGAAAAAACGGGGCGGTGCTGAGAACCAAGCCGAGAGCACCAAAGCTCCCAAGAGGAGAAGATTGACCAAAGCCTCCTCCAACGCCGGCACATCCAACCCTGGCGCTCAGCCCACCACTGCTGCTGCGCCTGAAGGCAAAAATGTCGCTGAAGCCTCTGTCGCCGCAGCTACCGAGCCAACCGTCGTACCGGCTTCTTCTCCTGCCTCCGCCGGTGCGACCGCTGCTGCATCTTCCGACACTCCTATTGGAGATAAGGAAAAAGAGAATGAAACCCCAAAGTCTCCTCCTCGCCAAGATGCGCCTCCTAGCCCGCCCTCAACACAAGATGCGCCTCCTAGCCCGCCCTCAACACATGATGCGGGCTCCATGCCTTCCCCGCCTCATCAAGGGGAAAAATCCTGTCCTGGCGCTGCCACTACCTCTGAAGCAGCTCAAATTGAACAAGCCCCTGCCCCTGAGGTCGGTTCTTCAAGCTACTATAACATGCTCCCCAACGCCATTGAACCCTCAGAATTCTTACTTGCTGGTCTCAACCGTGACGTTATAGAAAAAGAAGTTTTGAGTCAGGACCTGAATGTCACCAAGGAGGAGACTCTTGCTTGCCTCCTACGCGCTGGGTGCATCTTTGCTCACACGTTTGAGAAGTTCAATGCCGCCAACGTTGAAGCTGAGCGGTTGAAGGCCGAAAGTGCTAAGCATCAAGAAGCCGCCGCTGCTTGGGAAAAACGTTTCGACAAACTGGCGACGCAAGCAGGAAAAGACAAAGTCTATGCCGACAAGATGATTGGCACGGCGGGGATTAAAATCGGCGAGCTGGAGGATCAGCTGGCGCTGATGAAGGAAGAAGCAGATGAGCTTGATGCAAGCCTTCAAGCTTGCAAGAAGGAAAAAGAGCAAGCTGAGAAGGACTTGATCGCCCGAGGCGAGGCGCTGATTGCTAAGGAGTCAGAGCTTGCCATACTGTGCGCTGAGCTGGAGTTAGTGAAAAAGGCGTTGGCAGAGCAAGAGAAAAAGTCTGCGGAGTCCTTGGCCTTGGCGAAATCTGACATGGAGGCGGTGATGCAGGCTACGTCCGAGGAGATCAAGAAAGCGACCGAAACTCATGCCGAGGCCCTCGCCACGAAAGATGCTGAAATTGCTTCCCAACTAGCAAAGATCAAAAGTCTAGAGGACGAGCTGGCGACGGAGAAGGCCAAAGCCATTGAGGCGAGGGAACAAGCCGCTGACATCGCCCTTGACAACCGCGAGCGCGGTTTCTACCTCGCCAAAGACCAGGCCCAACATTTGTACCCGAACTTTGACTTTAGCGCCATGGGAGTAATGAAAGAGATAACCGCCGCAGGACTGGTTGGTCCCGACGATCCTCCCCTGATTGACCAAAACCTCTGGACAGCGACTGAAGAAGAAGAGGAAGAAGAAGAACAGGAGAAAGAAAACAATGAATAATGTAATTTTTAACATTACTTTTATCTTTTACTGTCACCTTGTAGTGTACTTTTCCGCCATTCGTCTATGTTTAAGCAACCTTTCGCCATAGCTTTTTATATCGCCGTTGGATATGTTGTAAGTCATATTGGAATACTCGCCTCGCCTTCCCTCCTATTCATTCGCCGACCTTATATCTTGCGCTATTTTTCACGCGTCATATGATTGAATTACGCCTAACGATTTCGTGCGTTAATTTTAACTAGGACTTGTTGCTTGGTATTCCACCACCAAGACTTTAGACGTTTTTTCCCTAATAGGAAGAAACGGCCTCCATTCTCGAGGACTTCGCCCGGGGCTTTGCCCGCTCGGGGCTTACAATGCTTGGATCCCAATGGCCATTTGGGGGTCCCAAGACTTTTGCCTAGTTAACGGCGCTCGTCGTATTCTGGCGAGACTTACCCAGCACATCGTTTACGGGACCGGCGATCACGTCAGACTTTCCGGAGGGTGATTCCCAGGCGTCAAAGGCCATTTGTGGAATCGCCACAACCTTCAGGGTTCCAGCAAGCCCCTTTGGGGATCAAGCTTGTCCCACTTAGTGATCGCCGTAATTCTTTATGTCGATCGGCAATTCCGATCGTCAGGGAATCCCTGGAATTTTTTTGGACACGAATTTCGTGAATTTTCGTCTTATTTTATTGATTTGTCGTTGCAGTACATTGGACAATTTGAAAACACTTCGGAAAATCTTAAAGATATCTGGCTCCGGCGATTCCGACTTGTTCACTTTCTCGCCTGCAATCAACTATAAAAGTAGCGCAAGCTCAAACCATTGAACGATCGAGGTAACCGCCTCCCATCAAGCTCTTCTAAGTGATAGGCCCCATTACCAAGAACTTTAATAATGCGGTAGGGCCCTTCCCAGTTGGGAGTAAGCTTGTTCCCCGGGGCTCCCGATCGCCACTTGAGGACCAGGTCGCCAACCTGCATATCTCGGACGCGAACCCTGCTGTTGAACTTTGCCGCCACGCGCTGCTTCATCGCTGTTTCCCGAATGTGCGCCTCGTCGCGCGTTTCCGACAAAAGGTCCAGCTCCACCGCCATGTTGGCCTCATTTTCCTCTTCAAAACCTGGTCGAGTCCGCCATGTAAAGTTGTCAATCTCCACCGGCAACATGGCATCTACCCCATAGGTCATTCTAAAGGGGGTTTCCCTTGTAGTAGATTGCTCGGTGGTGTTGTACGACCACAGCACCGCCGGAAGTTCATCCAACCAAGCTCCCTTAGCCTCCGCGAGCCGTCGTCTTAGTCCTCGTAGGATTACCCTGTTTGCAGATTCCACCTGCCCGTTCGTCTGCGGATGCTCAACAGAGGCGAACCTCATCTGTATGCCCATTTCCTTGCAGAACTCCCTTGTTTGACTGCTTGAAAACTGGGTCCCATTGTCAGATACGATCGCCCTTGGGATCCCGAACCTGCAAACAATACGCTTCCAGTAGAAATTGACTATCTTTGCAGAAGTAATCTTGGCCAAGGGTTCAGCCTCAATCCACTTAGTGAAGTAGTCCACCGCCACCAATATAAACTTCATTTGTGCCCTGGCGGTCGGGAAAGGTCCAACTAAGTCCACACCCCACATGGCGAAAGGCCACGGGGCGCTCATCGTTACCAACTCCTTTGGCGGTGCCTTAGACAAATCTGCGAACACTTGACACTCCTTGCACTGCTTCGCGAAGTCCATACAATCTTTCCTGAGGGTGGGCCAGTAAAAACCTGCCCTCAACACTTTGCAAGCCAAAGACCTTCCCCCGATGTGGCTCGCGCACACTCCTTCATGTACTTCAGACATTATCGCTTCGTACTTCTCTGGCGATACACATTTCAACAATGGCGTCGAGAAACCACGGCGATACAAGTGTCCGTCAATGAGAGTATAGTGACTCGCCTCCCGCTGCTGCTCCTTCGTGCATTGCTCCACTTCTGCCGGGTCCCCCGCCAAGATAGATATTATGGGATCCATCCATGTTCTCCCTCTGTTTACGCAGGACATGAGCTCGCCTTCGATGCTTGGGTACGCCAGCGTTTCCTGAATCACACTTTTGTTATTGCCGGGCTTCCGCGTGCTCGCCAGTTTGGCTAGCGCGTCCGCCCGCTGATTTTCTGCCCGAGGAACGTACTCTACCACGACCTCTTGAAAGAGTGTCATCAAATACCGTACCCGCTCAAGGTACTTGATCAGATTAGGATCTTTGACCTGGAAAGTTCCCTTCACTTGGTTCTCCACCAATTGTGAGTCCGTTCTTATCAACAAACTCCTGATCTTCACTTCCCGCGCCAACTTCAATCCGGCGATGAGAGCTTCATATTCTGCTTGGTTGTTCGTTGCTTTGAACTCGAATTTCAGGGATTGCTCCAACACTAGTTCCCCCGGCCCTTCTAACGTTACTCCCGCGCCGCTGCCACTACTATTGGAGGATCCATCCACGAAGAGAGTCCACTGAGTGTCCACTCTTTCAAACCGATCTGGAGTCAACTCGACCACAAAGTCAGCTAGTGACTGCGCACCAACCGTGCCCCGCTTATCGTATTGCAAACCATACTCTGACAATTCAACCGACCAGGCGACCAATCTACCTGATAAATCCGGTTTTTGTAATACTTGCCTCAAGGGCAAATCCGTCCGCACCTTCACGGGAAAACTCTGAAAATAAGGTCTCAACCGCCGGGCGGTGACGAGGACCGCCAGCGCCGCCTTCTCAATTTTCTGATATCTGACCTCCGCGCCCTGGAGTGTGTGACTAACAAAATAAACAATTCGATGCTCGCCATCTATCTCCTGCAACATCACAGAACTCAGAGCACTATCGCTCACAGCAAAATACAAATGCAGCGGGTGTCCCTGTATTGGTTTCGACAAGATCGGCGGTGACGATAGGAGTTCCTTGAGGCGAACGAAAGCTTCCTCACACTCCGCCGTCCACTCGAATACGACATTCTTGCGAAGACACTTGAAAAAAGGAAAAGATCTGTCACCAGACTTGGGAAGAAACCGAGATAAAGCTGCTATTCGCCCCGTCAAACGTTGGACCTCTTTCACATTGGAAGGGCTTTTCATCTGCTGAATCGCCTTGCATTTTTCTGGGTTTATCTCGATTCCTCTGGATGTGATCATGAATCCCAAAAACTTGCCCCCTTGAACACCAAAAGAGCATTTCTCCGGATTGAGGCGCATACTGTGCTTCCTTATTTCGCCAAATGCTTCCTCCAGATCTTGATGATGGTCTAAACCTCGTACTGATTTAACAATCATGTCATCAACGTAAACCTCCATGTTTCTTCCCACCTGCTTAGCAAAAACCCTATCCATCAATCTTTGGTAGGTAGCCCCAGCGTTCTTTAGTCCAAACGGCATGGTGCGATAGCAATAATTGACTCTGGCAGTCATAAAAGCCGTTTTGTCCTCGTCTGCCGGGTGCATGCGGATTTGATGATAGCCAGAATAAGCATCCATCAAGCTAAGCAGTTCGTTGCCCGAGGCACCATCAACAAGGCTATCGATGCTGGGAAGGGGATACGAATCTTTTGGACATGCTTTGTTTAAGTCTGTGTAATCTACACACATTCGCCATTTCCCGTTCGCCTTCTTCACCATTACGACGTTTGCCAACCACGTCGGATACTTCACTTCCCTGATGAACTCTGCCGCCAACAACTTGTCGACCTCCTGTTGCACCGCCTTCCCTTTGTCGCCACCCAAGCGCCTCCTAAGTTGTGAAACTGGCTTGACACTTGGATTCAATGCTAACCGATGGCATATGAAATTTGGATTAATTCCAGGCATGTCTTTGCAGCTCCAAGCAAACAAGTCTAAGTTCTCCCCAAGCAGTTTTGTCAGGCGCGTCTCCTGCTCTTCCGTCAGTCTGGTCCCAATCTTCAAAGTGCGATCGCCAAACTTTAGCGCCTTCGTTTCCTCAATTGGCGTGGGCCTATTTACTCGCCCCTCGCCCCGGGGATCAAGATTTTCATCCGAAGCTTCGATTTCATAACATCTATGACCAACCAACGCACTCTTCTTGCCGTACAAGTTAAGGCAATTATTGTAACACTCCCTCGCCATCTTCTGGTCCACTTTCAGCTTTCCCACCTTTCCACTGCTTAGCGGATACTTGACCGCCAAGTGGGCTGTCGAAATTACAGCACAAAGGCGATTCAACGTATTTCGCCCAATGATGACATTGTAGGATGCTACCACCTGGAGAACCAGATACCTTACCTTCAAAACCCTAGCACACTCGTCTTCCCCAAATATTGTGTCTAGATCAATGTATCCCCGCACCATTACTTGCTCCCCCGCGAAACCTACCAAGGTTCCCGCGTATGGAGTTAGATCATTGTCAGTTAGTCCCAACTTGTCAAATGCATCACCATAGATAATATCAGCCGAACTACCCTGATCCAGGAGTACCCTTCTAATGTTGAAACTGTTCATCCTTAACTGCACCACAATCGGGTCGTCCTTATGAGGCTTTATCCCCTCAAAGTCCGCCATCGAGATTGTTATGTCAGGGTGTACGAATCCAAAAGCGACCTCATGAACGGAATTTACGGCACGAACATGGCGTTTACGCGCCGCGTGAGTGTCGCCACCGCCGCCAAATCCCCCGGCGATGGTGTTGATGGTCCCGACGGGCGGTCCTGAGTGTCGAGCGAACGTGTCATCAGCCCCTTTTGTGGCGATAGCCGCTGATTCTTGCTTTTTCTTGCCCTTAGTGTCCGCTCGCTCCTCCTCCCGCTTGTGCGCTTTGTTTTGATCGCCTCCATTGCGCCACTGGCCTTGACGATTTCCTTGATATCCCGCCCGAATCAACTTGTCAATCTCCCGCTGCAAAGTCCAACAGTCATCCGTATCATGCCCGGCGGACCGGTGGAACTCGCACCACTTCTTGGGATTGGCGTCCCGTGGCTGATACTTTGGGGCCTCCGGCTCATCCACTAGATTTGCGTCGCTTGCCCCTCGGAGCGTATCCGATACATCTGTGTTCATCACCATATCAGTTTCCTCCCGCTGGCGATGAGACTTAGATTGCCAAGGCCGACGTTGTTCATAATCATCGCGCCGTGGATACAACTGTTCCTTGGTCGGTTTGAATACCGACTTCCCCTTACCCGGCCTCTGCTGTTTGCCTTCCCCCTTATCTTCGCCGCTCCTATCTTTTTTCACGCGTTTGGGCGACGTGTCGCCCTTTTCCAACTTCGCGCGCTTTCTTTTGAAAGCGTCGTCCTCCTCGTCGAGAATATAAGTGCTGGCACGAGCACGCATTTCTCCCATCGAGCGCGCCGGCTTACGTGTCAATTTGCTGTTCAACCCTCCCGGCAGCAAACCGTTTTTAAATGCTAAAGCACAAGCTCGAGGCTCCTCGTCCTCTACCTTTACCGACGCCGCGCTATACCTTGCCATGTACTCTTTCAGTGACTCCCCTTCCTGCTGGCGAATATTATATAGGTCATTGATTGTCACCGGCTGATTCTTGTTTGCCGAGAATTGCACTAGAAACTTGGATGAGAAGTCTCTGAAATTTGAAATCGATCCACGCGGCAAAGTTGTGAACCACGCCATCGCCGTCGATTTGAACGTCGATGGAAACATCCTGCACTTCACCGCATCTGACGCCGCAATTATCACCATCTTCGTATTAAAATACAGAAGATGATCTTTCGGATCGGAATCTCCGCTGTAAGAATCCAGAACTAACGTTTTCATGTTATCCGGAATCGCCACATTCTCAACATCTTCCGAGAACGGACGGAACTCAGCCACGGAGTCTGCTTCTCTGCTTCCATCATCTCGCTGCTCGCGACGGTAGAAATCTAACTGAGCCTGTAGATGCTCATTCCGCTGCTGGATGTTGTCAATACTGCGCATCAAATGGCGCCATTGCTCCTGTGTCACCGCCGGCTGTTGTTCCGGAGCAGGTGAATTCTCTGGTGAGCGCTCCAGAGATCCCACCTGTGAAGGCGATGGAGGAGGTGGTGGTGATGGAAGAGGAGAAGGCGACTGTACTCCTGTCGTTCGTACCGGAGAATCCAGGTCCACACGATGAGGCCGCCGAGGCGGCGAAATCCGCTGTCGCATTGGTGAATGATGCTGCCTCCTGCGTCGAGTCTCCATCCAAACCAGAAACGATGCAAACTCGATCGGAGAACCAACACTAGTCACAGAATTAAAATCAGAAAACTAGAGAATTGCCTAATCACAATCAGAGGTAACTTCATGCACAATCAATCCACGTGAATGGGAGGGGTTCGTTCCCCACAGACGGCGCCAAATGTTCTAGGAATGGACATTGAAGAGAGGCATAGTACCTAGAGGTAGAGGGATTGTGCCAAGAGAGAGTGAGAATGAGAGAGAGTGCTGAATTTCAAGTGTTATTTCATCAAATGAGCCAAAAGTCCTCTCCAATTGATAACTACCTCCTATTTATAGAGCTTGGGTACTACCTATTGGGCCAATTGGGCCTCCGAGGTCAAGGCCCAACTGAAGGCCAGGGCCCCGCCTCAGGGCGGGATACATGCTGGGCGTTGCCCCTCTAGGGGCTCGCCCAGTCCACCCACCAAAACTATGAAAAAATCTAAATTGCAAGGTGAAATGAATCACACTACATAAAAACAAACAACCTAAATCCTAATCAAATCTAAAATTTAAAAAGGTACTAAATAAATATAGATAAAAACTATCAAAATCTAGCAAATCACAATAAAAACTCATAAAATTCTGAATTAATTAAAAATCCGAAAATTTAATAAAAATACCATAAAAATTAATTAATGCTCTAAAAATAAATTAAAAATAAATTAAGATTAAATCAAGAAATAAACAACCTAAATCCTAATCAAATCTAAAATTTAATGTGGCAAATAGGGCCAAGGTGGAAAAGCTGATGTGTAAATTATTAAATGAGAATTAATAGGTGGAAAAGCTGACGTGTAAATAATTAAGTGAGAATTAATCTCGGAGCGACACGTCACTAACTTGGCCTGTGAGAGCGACACGTCATGCTAGAAGTTCTTCTTTACTAATATATATAGATAGATTACATCTTTATTTTCTCTCTCCTTTCTTCATATATATTTCTCTCTTCTTCCACCTCTCCACGCTTAAAAAAAGTATAATTATTCTAACTTTTGCATGAAACTGTGAATATTTTGTTTAGAACACTCATATTTAATAGATTTATATAGAACACAAAACATTAAAAATGGTCACATGACCATAATAGTATATAATATTTAATCTTAATCAATATTAATAATTAGATTCAACGGTTATGATTTATTTCTACTATTATTGGAATTTTAACATCAGGAAGAGAATGAAATTATAACAAGGAAGATTCAAGTACTAAAAGAAGAAGTGAGAAAGATGCTAGTCCTTGTGGATGCAAAGACCACAGTACCAATAAGAGAAGCTAACTTGATTGATTCAATCCAACACCTGGGATTATACCATCATTTTGAGCACGAGATAGGCGAAGTATTACAACATATTCACAATGATTATGTTGAAAATGGTAAAATAACTCTCAATGAAGACCTCCATGCTCTCGCCCTTGTCTTCAGGTTGTTAAGGCAACAAGGATATCGCATTTCACCGGGTAGGCCCCACTTACATAAATTAGTATATTTTAAAGAAGCCTTTAAAGAATATACAACCTGATTTTAACATGTTTCAAGGTAGAATTGACCAATAAATTGTATATCTTGTGGTTGGTAAAAAATCTCAGATGTGTTTAAGAAGTTCAAGAATGAGCAAGGGAACTTCAGTGAAACACTTGTTGGTGATGTTGAGGGAATGCTGAGCTTGTACGAAGCTTCACATCTCAGGATTCATGGTGAAGAGATATTAGATGATGCGCTTGCTTTCACTGCCTCAAACCTTGAGTTCATCACCACCAAATTGAGTCCTTCTCTTGCCACAAAAGTGAATCATAGCTTAAAGCGTCCATTTCACAAGAACTTACCTAGGCTAGTGGCGGCGCACTACATTGCGACCTATGAGGAAGACCCTTCCCATGATGAAACTCTGCTATTATTGGCCAAATTGGATTTTAATATGCTCCAGAAACTATATCAGAGGGAAGCTGGGGTTGCTTCAATGTAAGTTTTTTCAGAACCACACCTTTACATTGCAAGTATATATTATTTATTTGTTGAAAAAAAAAAAAAAAACACATTAACTTCTTCAAATTAAATGAGTTATTGAGCCTTGTTCTATTCAACAAATTAGGTGGTGGAAGGATTTAAATTTTGCCACAGAGCTACCCTTTGCACGTGATAGGATAATAGAAGTGTACTTTTGGACATTGGGAGTGTATTATGAGCCCCAATACTCTCTTGGTAGAAGGCTATTGACAAAAGTGATATATATGGCATCAGTTATTGATGATGTATATGATGTTTATGGTACATTTGAAGAGCTACAACTTTTCACCGAAGCAATAGATAGGTTTGGCTTTTAAACTACCATTAACTACTATGGCATTTTCACCTTCATTACCTTAAATTTGATTATATAATATGATATCCTTTTAGGTGGGATATTAGCTGCATCGATTTCCTTCCAGAATACATGAAAATTTGCTACAAAGTGCTCTTGGATGTTTATAAAGAAATTGAGCAAGAGATGGTTAAGGAAGGCAGAGCATTCTCTGTAGACTATGCTATAAATGAAGTAAGTCTATAGGTTAATAATTTTATGGTGAAACATGTTAAAAACTGGTTCACACAAAGATTTTACTACTGACATTTAGTATATATGTTATTAACAATATGTTTTTTTATGTAATGTAATTAATTTGTGAAGAAACCTTTAAATTTGCCAGATGAAAAGATTGGTCCAAGCATACTTTGCAGAGGCTAAGTGGTACAATAGCAGTTACACACCAACATTGGAAGAATACATGAGTGTTGCGCAGATATCTTCTGGTTACCGTATGGTCACAGCCACAGCCTTTGTT
Source organism: Lotus japonicus (assembly GCF_012489685.1). NCBI lineage: Eukaryota > Viridiplantae > Streptophyta > Magnoliopsida > Fabales > Fabaceae > Lotus > Lotus japonicus. The sequence goes on along the minus strand of NC_080043.1, from coordinate 12,620,189 downwards.
GGGATGGGAAGTGTAGCTAAAGAAAAGGCCTTTCAATGGTTAACCAATGACCCAAAAATCATGAATGCTTTAACTAAAATTACTAGACTCATGGATGACATTGTGTCCAACGAGGTACTATTAATAATTTAATTAGGTGAACAAATTATCTAATGTCTTACCTTATTGATTAAAATTATAAATTGACTACATGTTTGTCTGTTTGTTTCATCTCTGTATTGTAATTAGCTTGAGCAAGAGAGAGGGCATGTTGCCTCTGCTATTGAGTGCTACATGAGACAACACCATGTCACAAAACAAGAAGCAACTGAGGAATTATGTAGACAAGTGGCGAGTGCTTGGAAGGATATCAATCAGGAATGTCTTGACTCAACTGAAATACCAAAGCCTCTCATAACTGTAATTGTCAATCTGACCCGTGTGATGGAGGTTCTTTATAAAGATGGAGATGGCTACACTCACTCTCAAGGATCAACAAAGAACGACATTGCATCTCTCCTTTTGAACCCATGGCCATTACAAGAATCAGCTTTTCACCTTTGACACACTTTATCATGCTTAATATGGTATTTGCATAGAGAAATAAGAGGCATGGTTTGATTTGGTATAAGTGCTCTCTAATAGAAATGAGTGTTGATTAAGCATGAGTGGTTTGAAATACTTAGGATATTGTATGTGGGGTTGTCTAAATGACCCATGATAAAGTTTGGGTTAAATAACAATCATCCAATCACATTGGAGATAAGTGAGTTGGAAATAAATTAGTAAATAAAATATAGAAATTCCAACTCACTTATCTCAAATGTGATTGGATGATGGGTTATTTAACCCAAACTTTATCATGGGTCATTTAGACAACCCCTTGTATGTGATCATAGTTTGATCTTAGATTTGTCTTTCATCTGTTTTCAATTTCTATAATTGTTTAATCATAAATTGTGTTGAAGAGTGTGTTTAAAAGAGTGTGTCACTTGCATTTAATTTGTTGAAACGTAAGTGTTATTATTAGTCCTTGAATGTTTTTTAGTTTTTATTCTTTTCTTTTTTGGTCTTAACCAAGGTATCCCAAAATCCTTGTATTATATACTGTTAAAGAATCAAATGAGTGTAAGAATGAATTGATTTTACACATTATTATGATTAGGGCATACGGGTTTGCAGTATGGTTAGGTCTTCAAACTTTTCTAAATCTCAGTGGGTATGATTTTATTCTTTCCTTGGGCGAAGGTGGACTTTTCAGTCTAACTTGTTCTTGTCTTTTGTTTTTGGTCATAAAGTAAGTTCATTCATAGAGACAAACAATACAGTATGGCCCAAGGTATATCTTGCACTCTTTTTCCAATCTGTATGTTACTATATGATCTTAGCCATTGCCCTTGAATTTTTTATGTGATGGACCAAAAAGTACAGAATTATCAATTGAGGACCGGTCCACTAGAGGGAGTTGAGTTTAACACCCCACCAAGTCCAAATTTTTTTTTTTTTTTTTGAAGTCATAACTCATAAATATACTAATCTTACTAAAAGAAAGTGTGGTTCTCTGCTAGGGCACACCTCCTTGAGCAGCGCCGCCCACCCCCCTTTGGGGATCTCCTTCCCCATTGGGGGGTTCCTCCTCCTCTAGGGAGATCCCCTTCCTCCTTGGTAGAAGTTGTCCTCCCACATTAGGTGGGTTTTTTCCACATTAGGTGGATTTCTACCCAAATAAGTGGTTTTTTTTCTTGTTTAGTCTAGGTTACTCCTCTCCTTGGCCTCTACCGCCGTCTTTCTCCACCCACCACCCTTGCCTCCATCTTGGCCACTCACGCCACCTCCACCTTCCACTGAAAGCTCAGCTTCAGATCCGGCCTTTTTTACTATATCCTGAGGAAGCTAAGTCTCCAGTGAAGATTCCACTTTCCAGCAGCACGATCCAGGTCCCATAAGCTTGACCCAGTCGATTCTCCGCCCCTTGCCTGAGGCCAATCACTCCTGCACAGCACCTCTTGCTGTCGGCGCGCGTTCTTGGTTTGGAAGGGGTTTCTGTGGCGTTCCTCCAAGAGTCCAACTCCTCTCACCTGGTTCCTTTGTTTTACTGTATACGTGTCTGGAGCTTTGCCTTTGAGCCGCCATTGTGCTTCCTCCGCCGCTGCTCCGCCGCCTCTCCCTTGTGTTTGATTGGGTTTTCAGGCTAGGGCTTGGCTGCACTTTCTTCTCTTGGACTCACTGCTTTTTGGGCCTTCTCTTCTTAGGTCCATGCAACTGAAGTTTTTAGCTTCCTTAGCCTAAGTTTAGGTGTTATACGGATTCACAAGCTTATTTGAACTTTATTTGTAAAAACAGCTTAGACAGAGTGACAGAACACCCCTTTAATGTCTGTTGTATTGGTCTCACTGTGTATTGTTCTCACTGTTTGCTTTTCTTTCGTGACATCTCCTTCAGTTAGCAGGCCCATAATTTGTATTGTCTATTTGTTTGGGCTCTGTAGAAAAGACTGATTGTATTGTGGCTTTGTCCACTCCTTTTGGGCTTTGGCTCACTATCAATGAACTTTGTTTGTTTGACCAAAAAAAAAACTCCAAATTATTATTATTTTTTTGGAAAAGGGAGGGCAAAATCCCAAAGGAAATAAGACTACACTAGTCTAGGGAAAGAAATTGCACCAACCCCAAACTTCACCTCACTTTAAAGTATAATTTTCAATAATGCCCCCAATTTTTTTTGTTTGTTTACCGGGATCTAAATACATGGTGTTAGCACCAAAATTTACAGGTTTGGAAATTAGCCGTTGAAATATGGTGTACGTGGATGCATGGCATGTTTCAGTGTAATTTATACTTTACTGCCAAATTAGTAGAAGTTGCTGGGGTTGAAATTGTGTGGTTATATTGGACCAGTATGTCGACTAGATAAAAGAAGCACTTCTTCGACCCAAGTGTTGATAGTATATATAAATCAATGGCAAAGGCTATTAGACAGAGTGAGAAAACATGGCAACATGTTAATGCCAAGGTGTACTTTAGTCGAAATATATATATGACATATATTGGCAGAGTTACTCGATGTTATATGTTGGAGGCTAATGGATTTGGCTACTATTATATATTATGCCAAGGTCAATATCTTTTAGATTTTAGATTGAGATTGTGGCAATACCAATCATGACATTACTGGAACATGATTTGGATGCTATATATGTATGCATATTAAGAATTGATAAAGCTCGACATAGTGATGTTTTCGACTAAACCATGAACAGCATTTGAAGCCACTTTTTCGATGAATATATGGAGACCCTCGAAGGAAAGAAGCCGAACAAAGGATGAAGAGTCAGCAGCAGAAGTTATGAGGTGGAAAGTTACTGGAAGAGGTTGTCAAAGGAAGCAGTTACTAGCACTTACTTAGTGGCTTAAGTGGAGGTTATTAGTGGCTTAGGCAGTTTATTTTAAATAAACACATGTCCTTTAGTGGGCAAGAGTAGTTATCAGAAACTTAGTCTATAAATACTAGTTCTGATTGTAATGTAAGTAGACTCACACAATTACTCAAAACTCTCCATGGATGCCTCCAAGTCTCATGTGACATATGGCTACAAAGAGACTAAGAGTGTGCTGTGATTCTCACCTTTAATTTTCAATGCAATTTCATTTCCTTTGCCATTTTGATTTCCTTTTACTTTTTGTTCCTCTTTTTCCTTTCAATCCTCTACTTTTTTTCCCTTTTGTTCATACCGTTCTTCACAAAAACCCAACCTTGACATTTAAAACGTCTTCACTAAAGAACCCAGAAAGGACTCCGAATCCGGTCCTTAAATTGCTTTTGGATTCTGTTTATTTACCAAAATTCAGTGTAAACAAATTGGCACGCCCAGTGGGACCATTTTAGTGAAAACTAAGTTTTTCAGTGTCATTTATGGTCCAGTTCTGAATTTCAGTTATTGACGTTATCTCGTTGATTTGATATATTGGTCTAAATTGACCATTTGATTTCAAGAATTGGTTTTTTAGAATTTAAAAAACCAATATCAAGAAGGCCAACGTATTGTGCTATTGTGCAACGAATTGAATTCTATTTGAGTTCAAATTGGAACTTGGCCACCAATTAGTATATTGATATTTTTCATTTCAGGTAGTACTCAGAATTTTGTGAAAATGTTTAATGGCAGAATGACAAATGATGTCATTTCTGAAAATTCTGGGCAAGGAGCAAATCAAAATGGTCAAGAACATACACAGTTCAACACATTGGGAATGACCATGCCTTCCAGCTAACAAATCTAAAGGAATCTTCCAGCTGGCGTGTGGGCCTATCTAACGGGCGGGCGGGATTCAGTGTTGTTCTGTGAATCCCGCCAAGACTGACTTTCGTTCCTGGTTGCTCATTTTGGGCGGGCATAAGCATGACTGACTTATGTCCCGCCCAGTCCAATTATCAATGGATGCAGTAGAGAGGTGTACAAAATAACAGAAACAAGGACTCACAAAACAAAACCCTAAAAACCCAATCCTTGGGTGCCCAACGCACACTTTGCAACTAGGGTTGAGCCTCCTTAAATAGTCATTCTTCAGGTCTTGATCTTCAATGGGCTTGCACGAAAATAGAATCCACAAAACAGATCTGGAACAAATCTTTTAAACCAGTAACAAATCTTATCAAATAAGATTTGAACAAAAGATAACAACTTTCACAATTTAAACCAAATCAAATCCTCTTCAAAAGATTTGATTCCACTATATTATATTCCATATAGCACAGAGATGCTTCTTCAATAACCCTAACTTGATTATCACGAAATCCATCCAAAGCTTCTAGAAAAATCAGCCAAACACACAGCAGATCCGCAGGGACAAATGTCATAGCACGATGTTACAACATCTGCTTCGACATCAGGTTGTTTTTGAAAAAAATGCAGACAACCAAAAGTAACAACATTATGGACCTAAACGATTGTACGCGCTTCGCGCTCAACAGCTCTAGGTTGGCTAGCTTTTTCAGTTGCCTCAAGTATTCTCCATATGGAGCGAAAGCAATGTCTGTAGCATTGTAAGAAAATATTGAGGACAAAAGAAGGTCTGGCCTATCAGAAAAGTTAAGGTCATGTATTTTCATAACCTCTTTTGCAATTTCTGGTGAAGTGACTATGATTTGGGATACCTCTCCTAGTTTTAAGTGCATTAAGGGTCCATACTTGTTTGCCAAATTTCTGAGGCGGTGATGGGGCATTGAGCTTACAATCTGGTGTATGTTTCCTATCAAAGGTAGTGTCCATGGTCCTGGGGGTAAGTTGTAAGAACTTGATCTTTTTAGTGATTTGAATAGGAGGATGAGAAAGAGAAGGAAGGTGATCAATTAAATAATAGAGAATAGGTAGCTAAGCTCCATAGTGGGTATGGGACATATAATCAAGTTAAGGATGGATCGGATAGATTGAGTTATATAGAAAGACGTTTTCAGTCATAACATAACATCAACAACAACAAGAACAACAAATTTAAAGTCTTATTCCGGTGACGAATTGGATTGTAATACTTTATTGAGCTCGATTAAAAATTAGACTTTGATGAGTATTATTGATAATTATGTCATTTTTTTTGACATTATCTTACAATATTCAGGTCTTTGAAAATCCAACACAACTAACATATTTTCATCGCATATATATTTATGTATAAATTCGTATATTTTAGACAAAAATGTTTCTTTAACACCTCTCCACCTCACTCGAGTGGAGCGAGAAAGGAAAAGATGAGAGAGAATTGAACAATATAATAAATGATGCGATAGTAAAAGAAGAGAGAGATAAGAAAAGAAAAATAAGTGAAAATGAGATGTGAGAAAAAGTGAAGTGTGAACATATCATAATTCTAGTTAACTTATAACATTATTGGTCTATTAACATATATGTGTATGGAGTTATATATACAACTTCCGATCAAATGAGATATTTACTTTGCTCTTTTTTATAAGATTTAGTTTTGAGTTTGTGGTGAATTAAATACTTTTTTTTTTTTGACAAGAACATCCTTATTAATTGCGAACAAATTTAGTACACTTAACTATTTTATTTCGTAAACTATGTAAATTAGTTTTTTAATTCTTATAAATAGAACTGGAGATAATAGTATTTTTGCATGAACCAAACTATATTCCATGTTATGTATTTTTTTTTTCGATAAGCCAAAGATTACATTAGAAAAGAGTAGAAAAGGTTCTTAGCCCTTAATACAATATAATAAGAACAGAAAAAGAAAATTACACATAACAAGAGGAAAAAAAATGCAAGGCTACTGAAAGAAGTTAGGAAGCATGGGAAAGAATCAATTGTGCACTGTCATAATCCGCAGCACTACACCCACGTTCAAAAGCAGTAATACGTTCCCATTCTTCTCCAACCCAGCCTAACCCTTTGTCCATAATTCCTTGTCATGACAGCAAACAAGAACCAAAAGCTTGTATATTATAATAGTTATTCGTGAAAGATATCAGTTTGTTGGCACAGTCTTTATCAACTACAATTTTTTAAGCTTCCACAAAATAATACTTTTAAAGTTGTTCTTTTTCAAAATTAATAGCTGCTCTTGATCGTGTGTGAAAATGAACTGCAACAGTTCCTTTGATAATTTAGCTTTGTCATCTTTTTGCTAGCTTGCATTTGATGTCTGTTGTTCTTTATCTAATTGCAAAAACTTTATTCTGTCTCTTGGAATGATTATTTTATTTGATAAGCCCTTATATATTGTTCATCCTATCGATTTTTAAGTAAGCTATGTCGTAATCACAAGGTTAAAGCATGTAACGAAATATATTAAGTCGTCTTTGATACTTGATAATCGTTTATTGGTTCATATTCAACTGATGCTCCAGCATTTTTAATGATTCATATCATAGTCACCGATATATCTTAGAACAATCAATTTAAATGCATAAAATAAGCAGTAGTGATATGTATATACACTTGAAGGATAAAAATCCAGATAAATGATAAGATAAACAGGTTCCGTGCATCGCACGGGTAAAATCCTAGTAATTAAAAACAATGAAAGATGGACACTTGAACTTAATTACTCCATCTGTTCCATAAAGTTTGTTGTTTTGCACCATTTTTCAATATCCCAAAATGTTTGTTGTTTTAGAAAACCGATGCATTTTTTTGTTAATTTTTTCCACCTATACCCTCATTTAATACATTTTCTCTCACTTATCACCTTTCATATTAACCAACCACAACTCTTCTCTATTAATTACGTTCTTCTCTATCTAAGTATAATTTAATATTTGCACATCATACTAGTAAAATTAAATAAGGACAATATAGTCAAATTGTACTATCAATAATTGTTTTCTTACTCTTTGTGCCACAATCTTAAACTACAAACTTTCTGGAACGGAGGGAGTGCCATCCTTTAATACATGTGACATTATTATGACGAATGTGATACAAATTAGTCCTAGTATTACTGATAAAAAATTCATATTACATCCGTTCCTATTTAACTTGTTAGAAAGAGAAGAAACAAATATATTAAAGAGTCTAATTAATTTCATTAATTTTCATGAAAGTATTATTTATCTTCCTATTTCACCCTTTAAAATGTATTTTTATTTTTCCTCATTTATTGTTTTTGTAAGGGCATTACTTGGAAAACATCATTTAATGTTCTCTTGAAACTTTAAGTGGATAAATATAATACTTATGAGCTCCCCAAATTTTAAAAATAAATTAAGATGACTTTCTCATCGTATAAATAAAAACATAAATATGTGAGGCCTATTATGGATCCACAATATTAATTTAATCAAATTAATTGGAAATAAAAACATAAATATGTGAGGCCCATTATGGATCCAATAAAAAATATAAAAAAACTATTATGAGAGTAAAAACTAGAAAAGTTGCTTAGCTTAAATTTAAGATGGCATTTTGGATCCACAAAAATATAAGAAAACAACTTTCATTGTGTATATTATGCTCTTATAATACTCTATCCGTCCTCTATTATAAGTCATTTTTTAGAGTTTTTTTTCCTGAAATATGTGTCATTATACAATATCAATGCAACTTTAATTTTTATCACCATGTTTACCCTTATAGAATTAAAATAATTTTCCTACTTTTCAATATTTTTCTTCACTATCATTTATATCTCCTCCAAAAAACTTTCAAAATTTACTTGGGCGGAATGAGGTTTTAGATATGAATTTTCTTTTTAAAACCATCTTAGAGCTTGTTTGCTTGTTGTTTGTGCTGATAGCATGGTTATGAAAACCGGACCGGACCGGCCGGTTCGACCGGTCTGACCGGGAACCGGACTTCTCACCGGTCTGGTACGCTGCTAAAATCGGATTACTAGAAAACCGGTCAAAACCCGTTAAACCGGTCAAAAACCGGTCAGAACCGGTAAAACCGGTGACTGTGCGGTTTAACCGGGTAGTAGTATTTTGTCTTTTTGTAATCAGTGCTTGTCACTTTCTGCCTAATATGTACAGTACTTGTTCCTCAGTTTCCGCACACTGAGTAAAAAAATAGAGTAAAATACACTCACCCCCTTCAAGGTTTGCAAGAATGACACTCCACTCCATTCTTTTTTTAAATCTACACTCCACCCCATTTTTTATAAAGGGAAAATTTAGTGACGAAAACAAATTCGTCACTAATAAAAAATAATTACTAATTAGTTAAAATTTAAATAAGTTTAATGCATATACACTATCATACATTAATTTATGAAAATAATTTTACTGAATTAAATTTAAAAAAAAATCCACTCTGTCTGTTAAGTCCACGTTCCATCTGTCTCCAAATCATATTTCTCACCACAAACGGTCACCACCAAGCCTTTGCTCCCTTTAACACGACGGCCACTGTCCCAGAATGTGAAACCCCATGGCACCACCATGCATCAAAGTTTTGTTGCGACCTGAACCACAGAACGTGAATCGCACATTCCCAAAGCTACCTGTTCAACTACTTCTTGTGAACTTCACCCCCTTTAAGTTGCGAGCGAACGCTCTGTTGGTTTAAGATGTCGTTGGATTTTGTTAAAAGCGGTGCTCCACCGCATCGTTGGGTTCTAATAACCTCCGATCCACTTCATATTTCTTAATTTTGTTTCTCTATTTTCTTCACCCATTTGTCTTGCTTTTTGGGTCTACAATCCAATTTTCAAAATTTGAGGTATAAAGAGATTATTTTGATTAAAATTGAATTATTACCAAATATGAAAACACAAGCATGTTTCCCTATGTTCAAGATATGGTTTGTAAACCGGTCGGGTGTGCTATTGCAGAATTTGCATTGTGAATTTATGGAGGAAGACCGCGATTGAGAGAATGAGAAGGACTGTGATGTTTTCATTTTTAAATTTATTGGATTATATTGAAAATATTTTTTGAAATTATTGATTAACAATTTAAATAATAACTAATTATTAATGAAGAATATTTTTCGTCACTAAATTTGCATCTATATAAAATGGGGTGGGGTGTAGATTTTAGACAAGAATGGGGTGGAGTGTAATTCTAGCAAACCTTGAGAGGGGTGAGTGTATTTTACTCAAAAAAATATTAAAAACAGCATCTATTACTTATTCATTAATGACCAAAAAAAGTAAGAAAATCAAAAGGAATATAACTGTACAACTAGCCATGTCAGATTTCAAGAAAAAATTCAATGAAATATTTTGAACATTGTAATGGAATTATTAGCTATTGATAAAAACTAGGTAGCTCCCTTCATTTACGAGAAGCTCTATTTTTTCAAAAACAAATATAGCTTCATTATTTGAATTCTCATATTTAATACTAGTATATTACAAAATCTGTTATTTGCTACTTTATTCTCTTTGAAATTTTGAATAATGTATATTGTTAATGTTATCTATTGTTACTTTAAACCTACTATTTTAGTGTGTACTAATTTTAATTTTGACAAGTAATTTTCATTTGAAATATGAAGTTGTGGATATTTTTTTATTCAATATTACCTTATATATTACCTATTTATTTAAAAATAATATTGTTAAATTCATAGCGGTAAAACCGGTTGGACCACGGTTGAATTACGGTTGAACCAGTGAACCTTGAACCGGTACCCTCACCGGTTTCATCACCGGTCCGGTTCTGATAACCTTGGCTGATAGCGCAAGAGTTGCCCACTTGCCCTTAGATTTTTTTCAGAATAAAATTAATTATTTTCAACTTTAGAAAAAGAAACGTGCAAAATATGAAAAGAAATACTATGAAAGATAAAAGTCCCATGAATCCCAAAAATGTATTGTGTAGTACGAGTTGATGGACCTTGTACGCGTAGACCTACCCATGTTTTTTTTATAGGTAAATGTTAGTAAATTAATCTCTCCTCCGGATTCGAACCCGGGACCCTTCATCATTCATCTCACCCAACCCTTATGTCCCTAACTCTTACCACTTGAGCTATCCTTCCCATATGATGGGATTTTCAGAATACACACACCACCCCTAAGACAAGGTCCTGTTACTTAGCTACGCGAAAGAGAGAAAAAGGACAAAAAATAGAAAGAAAAACGTGTTATATCATATATGTGATGGATTCTTTCTTCCATGGTGGGGAAGGGTTCGATTGTGTGGAGGTCTGTTGGTAAAGCTTTGAGTTGCCTGCGTGAAGGGTTTGAATTCAGGCTTGGTAATGGGGAATCATCCTTCTGGTATGACACTTGGCTTGGGGGTGATAAGCTTTGCGATAGGGTTGCGGCAGTGGACATTCATGATGTGGAACTCCGGGTGCGGGATGTTACAGGGGAGAATGGCCTTTGGAGATTGGAGCAACTTTACACGATGCTCCCTGAGGGGGTACGGGACGAAATCCATGGGATACCGGCTTGGGTTCATGGCGAGGTCCCGGACTGTCATGTGTGGAAAGGGGATATGTCTGGGATATATTCAGCTGGCTCTGGGTATAAGTGGTTGATTGAAACGAATGAGGACACGAGTAATGGTTTGGGTAGTGATCATGATGAAGAGGGTAACCGTTGGGGTTGGATTTGGAAGCTGCGCGCTCCATTCAAAGTGTGCTTTTTGATCTGGTTGATAGCCCGCGATGCGCTTCCAACAAATTCCCTCCGCTACCGGCGTAGGATGGCTGAATCTCCGACGTGTAGCCGGTGTCGGTTGTACCCGGAGTCTGAGTTGCACTGCCTTCGGGACTGCTACTACGCTAGGAGGGTCTAGAATCACTTGGGCATGCTTGCTCCTGGGCATGGTGGTGGCCAGACGGAGCCGGGCTTATGGGTGCGGCGCTTATTGGAGGCTCACGGTAGCGTTGCTTTGGCTGCTATTTGGGTTATCTGGGTCTCGCGTAACAAAGCTGTTTTGGGTGGGCAGGTCATTCCCGTTGATGCCTTGCATAGGTGGGTCGATAGTCTCCAAGACGAGTTTCAGCGAGCCTGGCCGAGGAGTCCAGTCCAGCGAACGGTGAGGTTGGTATCTTGGAAAGCTCCTAGTGACGATGAGATTGCAGTGAATTGTGATGGCAGTAAGGGGAGCAATCCAAATAGTAGTGGTTTCGGGGGGTGTCTTCGTAATAGCTGCGGTGATTGGATTCGAGGGTTCTATGGGTTTGGTGGTAGCAAGTCAGTGCTGACCATGGAGCTTCTAGCTATATTCCATGGGTTGAAGATGGCTTGGAGCGAGGGATTCCGGAGGGTCCTATGCCTCTCTGACTCCCTGCTTGCGGTGTCGCTGATTATGGACCGTCCTTCCCGTTTTCATGAATGTGCAGTGCTCATAGCCAGTATCAAGGAGTTTCTCTGGCGGGAGTGGGTGGTTCGTTTGGAGCATACTCTTAGAGAGGGAAACGCCTGTGCGGATTACTTGGCTAAGGCAGGAGCTGCGCAGGAGCAAGCCTTGCATGTGGTGGTGGATCCTCCACCGGAGTTATCTCTGTTACTGCTTGCCGATAAGAGTGGCACTGTGTTTGTTAGGTAGTTGTTAGTTTCTTTTGTTTTCCCCTTTAAGTTGCTTGTATCAAAAAAAAAATATATGTGATGGATTCTCTTTCTAATGAAATTGAAATTCAACAAATTTCCAACCACAAAATAAAAAATACGCAACCGGGTGGTTTTGGTTTATATTTTTTTTTATTTTAATTTTATTCATTTTTAAATTATAAAAATTAACTTTATATTCAATAAAAAAATTATTTTTTATTTTTTAAAATGAGAAGACAATTAATACTATTTATTTATTGTTTGCTCTATTTTTTAACTTTTAAAATCTCATAAGCGGCAACTTAACCCCTAGCTAGGTCGAGGGGTTGATCTTTAGGAACCGCACTCTTGTGAAGACCTAATCTTCACTACAGCCGGGTCAAAATTGTGAAAACAATTTAACATATAAAAAAAAAGTGACAATTTTATAAATTGTAACTAAAAAAAATAAAAAGAAACTAAATAGGCCATAGTTGCCTATCAAAAAAAAAATAGGCCATAGTTTCTATTTTATTTTTTAAGTCATGTTATTTAGAGCCACATATCGGCCATAGTTGCTAATTTATTTTCTAAGTCATATTTTTTAGAGCCACATATCAATTTTTTCTATTTTTTGTTCATCACATGATCATTGATCACAAATTAATTTCTCCTCCATCTATTTCTAACACTCGAAAAGTACATATTCTTTTTGAGGTTGGAATCTCCTATAAATGCACACATCAAGTTCTTCACCACTCACAGAACCTGAATGCAATTATTAGATTGAGGAATCTTAGAGCATTTCTTGAAAACAAAGTTGATTCAAAATTTTAACCAGAGCAAAGAACTATGTCTGTTTCAGCAGCAACATCACTTGTTACTTCCACTCTTAATGCATCTTCTGATTTCTCTCGGCGTTCAGTAAATTATCATCCCAACATTTGGGGTGATCGTTTTATTCAATATATTGAGGAGCCTATGGTAATGTCATTTTATTCTTTTTAAGCTTTGCATATAAAATACGTGTATACTTTTGGTTGTCAACATTTAATTTGGTTGTTAACCTTTAGAGTTTTGTTATATACACACATTCACTTATTTTTCACCTTCACTTTCTATTTATTTCTCTCTCCGGCCTTTATCAATTAAATCACATACTAGTGCTTTTTTACCCGCGCGTTGCACGGGGAATATGTCTATTGTATTTGATACATCGATTCATATTTTAAATTATAAATATTTAAGATGTTAAGAATATAAGAATAATCATAATAAAGATGTAGATATTTAAAGAGCACAAATTTTAAAAAACACAGAAGTTAATAAACCAAAAACTTTAATTTTTGCATATGTGAGGTATAACTGAATTTTGTTTGTGAAGATGTATACTCGTGTTGCATAAAGGGTAATGTTTTTGTGTTTTAGATATATAACAATACATAAATATATAATTATTTTTTAAATTATTAAAAATACACTTAAGTTATAGAAAATGAATTTTTTTTTTAACTCGTACAAATTTTCATTTTCATGTAAAATGTTTCTCCCCGTGAGATCTCGTAACTCTAATTTGTTAGTACTAATAAATTCAGGTCATAATTTTATAGTCCATATGTATTAATATTTTGTATTCCTCGTACTTTTCTTACTATCAAATTATTATAGTTATATACTTATATAAATATACACTCTTTAAATTTTGAAAATAATACTAAAGTTAATTATATTAAATTTATTCTATTAAAATAATATCAATTAATTAGTTTAGAATATAATGATTGTATAAAAAAAGTATAATGATACTTTTATATAAAACAAAATCTCACGTAGATAGCATTATAGTACTTTAAAATTAAAACATACAATTGAAAATTATACGCAAATACAAACAACAACCGCTTTTAGGTTTCAGAGCAGACTTAGATGCAAATCATCTTACTCAATGGATTCTCATTTATCAGAGAAACAAAATCTTATAAATTTCATAAATCAATATAGATTTAAAATTTTCAAATTAGTCAAGATAGATTTGTTTTGGAAATGAATTTTAGGTACAGAAATTTCTCCTCGTCATTTATACTCCCTCCGTCCCCTATTATAAGTCACTTTTTGTGAGTTTTTTTTTGTCCCAAAATATAAGTCACTTTACAATATCTATGCAACATTAAATTTTTCTCTCCATGTTTACCCTTGTAGCATTTAAAGAATTTTCCTACTTTCCAATATTTTTCTTTATTATCGAGGTCACTTTAATTTATATCTACTCAAAAAACTTCCAAAACTTATTTTTTATTGGTGGAAGGGGGTTTTCAAGATAGTGGAACATTAATATGGAGAGAGAGGTAGATGAGATTCATTGAATTGATATACTTTTAAATGTGGTCAGTTTAGGAAAAAAGATACAAATTTATTGTAACTAACTAATTCTAACCACTTTTCTTAATCCTAGAGAATTAGGTAAAAGTGACTTATAATAGAGGACGGAGGGAGTAACTGAATGCATTCGGTTGGTATCTCATTTGATTTTATTTGAAATTTGACATAATATCAATCAATTAGTTTAGAATATAATGATTGTTTAAAAAAAATATAATGATACCTTTTATATAAAACAAAATCTCACGTAGGTACATTATTGTAATTTAAAATTAAAACATATAAATTGAAAATTAAACCCAAATACAAACAGCAATAGCTTTTAGATTTCAGAGTAGCTTTAGATGCAAATCATCTTACTAAATGGATACTCATTTATCAGAGAAATAAAGAAGTTAACTGTATAGAGAAATCCTTGGGGTTTTACAAAATCTCACGTTACATATACATAAAGAAATCTCTAAAGTTAAAAAGAAGATTTTACAATGATAGTTTTTATATAAAACAAAATCTCACGTTACATATACATAAAAAAATCTCTATAATTAAAAATAAGATTTTAAAATTAATAATGATTGCATTCACATTAATAATGGTTGATTTGCCGGAGTAATATCCTTTCACCCTCCATAAATGTACATCAAACCTTATATGCAGTAACCTATGAGCTCTAGTCCGCAGTTAATGAGAAACTCTGCCAAATTCACCTAGCAACCATCAAATTTCTACGTGTCCATGGTAGCTCTGTGGTCCCTCAGCACTAGATCAGCTCCATTTTCCTGGAATTCACAATAAATAAAAATATGACAAATTAAGAAAAAATCAAGAATTAAAGTACCTAAATCCTAATCAAATCTAAAATTTAAAAAGGTACTAATTAAAGATATATAAAAACTCTCAAAATCTAGCAAATTACAATAAAAACTTATAAAATCATAAATTAAATAAAGACCTAAAGTTCAATAAAAACACCATAAAAATTAATTAATACTCTCAAAATAAAATAAAAGATTCAAGCTAAAATCAAGAAATAAACAACTTAAATCTTAATCAAATCTAAAATTTAAAACGGTACTAATTAAAGATAGATAAAAACTACCAAAGTCTAGCAAATCACAATAAAAACTCATAAAACCCTGAATTAAATAAAAATCCGAAAATTCAATAAAAATACGATAAAAATTAATTAACACTCTTAAGGGAATATGTAACTATATGGTTTAGAACTTATGAAAGGTGCTGGTAGACTGGCGGTATGTTTTTCACGGGAATTGAAAACCTTTTACCATGTACATTATGAGAGGGAAGGTAACGTTTGGCACAAAGAAAACTTATATAAGAACAGAGAGGGAAATATTGAATGGTAACATATTAACTATGTAATCAATATTTTAATTGTAAACATAAACGGGATGCCAATCATAAATAGATAAATATTTTTAATTTAAATTCACTTTAAATCTTTTGAAATATTAATAAAATATACAACAAAAAGTTCATATGCAAACAAATAAATGTTCTCAAGATTTAGCTTAAGCAAATAAGGGACCATAAAATTCTAAAGAAAATTCACCATTCCAAAAAAAAAAATGCAACCTAGCAATAGGATTTGGCAATTCCAAATTAACACTAACCTATAGGTATTCAGTTGTAGAAGAATCCCACCAAAACTATGAAAAAATCTAAATTGCAAGGTGAAATGAATCACACTACTTTTTCACATACCTCGATTAATTAAAAAATATATATTTTCTATTGTTTTCTATGCACAATATTTTTTTTATTGATCTCAAGTTAATTATATTCTCATAAAAAATACCTTTTTAAATTTTAGATTTGATTAGGATTTAGATTGTTTATTTCTTGATTTTATCTTAATTTATTTTTGATTTATTTCTAGAGTATTAATTAAATTTTATGGTATTTTTAGTGAATTTTTCTGATTTTTATTTTATATGCACAATATTTTTTTTATTGATCTCACCTTGCTTATGTTAGTCACTAAGACTATGTTTGTATAAATGTTCACATACATTCAAATGCACATATATCTCAATCTTTGTTAGTAGTACATAGGTGCTGGTAGACTGGCGGTAATGTTTTTCACGGGAATTGAAAACCTTTTACCATGTACATTATGAGAGGGAAGGTAATGTTTGACACAAAGAAAACTTATATAAGAATAGAGAGGGAAATATTGAATGGTAACATATTAACCATGTAATCAATATTTTAATTGTAAACATAAACGGGATGCCAATCATAAATAGATAAATATTTTTAATTTAAATTCACTTTAAATCTTTTTGAAATATTATAAAATATACAACAAAAAGTTCATATGTAAACAAATAAATGTTCTCAAGATTTAGCTTAAGCAAATAAGGGACCATAAAATTCTAAAGAAAATTCACCATTCCAGAAAAAAAAAATGCAACCTAGCAATAGGATTTGGCAATTCCAAATTAACACTAACCTATAGGTATTCAGTTGTAGAAGAATCCCACTGTTCTAGGAATGGACATTGAAGAGAGGCATAGTACCTAGAGGTAGAGGGATTGTGCCAAGAGAGAGTGAGAATGAGAGAGAGTGCTGAATTTCAAGTGTTATTTCATCAAATGAGCCAAAAGTCCTCTCCAATTGATAACTACCTCCTATTTATAGAGCTTGGGTACTACCTATTGGGCCAATTGGGCCTCCGAGGTCAAGGCCCAACTGAAGGCCAGGGCCCCGCCTCAGGGCGGGATACATGCTGGGGCGTTGCCCCTCTAGGGGCTCGCCCAGTCCACTAGTCCACAAGACACCGAGCTCGAGGTACGAGAGCTAAGGGTGTCTTTTAAATGCTGTTTGTACACCGGAATCTACACTGCCAACATGGCTTGAGAAAAGAGAAGTTAACTATACCGCCAACATGGCGTGAGCAAAAGGAAACTAGCATTTTCAGTTACCCAGTCCACTGACTTGACGAGCAAACCAAGCTGGCAAGTCCACAAGTCCGCAAGCGGCGAGAACGACTACTTTGTATTGGTGACAAGTTGGAGCAGGTGTATGATCTCTCGCCGGCGGGAAAGGTGGCAGGCATGGGTCATGTGCCGATCATTCAATCATTGACTGGCGGTGACCCCGATGAGTGACCGAACTTCGTTGTTGGTGTCAATCGTCAGGCGATGGCGTTTGATCCTTATAGTGGCGAGGCTTTTCGCGCCTTCCCTTATTTTAAAACCCTTTCAAATTTCTATCTGCCTCACGTGGCTGCCCCACGTGATGTGTTGGTTACATCAATTTCCCTCTTTCTCCGGAACCGTCACTTCACCTTTCATAACCGTCCCATCGTGCGCAGTAACTCCCCTTTGCACGCGACCCACCTCCCCAAAACCACCATGACTTCCAACCTTCCACACGCGTCCAACACGCGTCACCCCTCCAGCTTCTCCCCTTCTCCTATAAAAACCTTTCTTCTGTTTGTCCCCTTTCCAAGACCCCTCTTCACTTCCCTAATCGCTTACCAAACTCCTTCTGCCCACTTCCGCTCCGGAGCCGTCGCTTATCACCCTTTCCGCTACCCACTCTTCACATCCTACTCCGGTGAGTCCCACTGTCCTTATCTTTACATCGCACACATACTGATCTTTTTCTTTTCTTTCACTTCACTGCCTTCTAAAAATGGCTTCAAACCCTACCTCCCCTAATCACTCTTCTTCCTCCTCCGAAAGCGACCCTGACTCCACCGCTGCCGGCGGCCTCCGTTTAGAGGTTCCGGAGATCCCAGCTCACCGACTACAAACCTACGCCACTCTGCCCCTTCCAGTCCAAGTAGCCCCCAAACACGAGGCTATAGATCAACCTTCCATCTTCCAAGATAGCGATCCCATTGTGCAATTCGTGAACTCCCTGGGTGGCTTGTCCAATGACGATGAGTTTAACGCCAAACTCAGGATCTGGGTTTGCAGTCCCGGGGATCGCCCCTGGCTTCACAAGCCAGACGGCGACGTAAAGAGATCCCATTTTTCTTTGCGTACGAATACATGTTTAGCGAGCTTGGAATCAGGCTTCCTTTCTCGCCCTTTGTCCAAACCGTCCTCCGCGACATCAACGCGGCTCCCTGTCAACTCCACCCTAACGCCTGGGCCTTCATTCGATGTTTTGAAATCCTAAGCGCCGCTGTCGGCATCGCCCCATCCCCCACAGTTTCTTCTACCTTTACGACGTCGACCCCAAGTCCATCAAAAACAAAGGATGGATTTCCTTGAAGGCCCGAGCCGGCCGGAAGTGTTTGCATCCCCACAAAAGTAACGCGAAGTCCTCTTTCGCACGAAAGTACTTCCGTGTGGCGGTTCATCCCGCCTACCCAGAAGCATTCACCCTCAGAGACGGGACCGCCCTCTTTCCTCTTTACTGGACAGAGAAGCCCAACGGGATCACCGATCCTTCAGAGGATTCCTTGTCCGCCAACGATAAAGCCTTTCTTAATCTCCTTGCCCCACTTCCCATCCTTGACTGCACAACAGTCCTTGAGGGCGCTGACCTCTCAAGAACTCCCAAATACTTAGGTTGCCCATAGCTCACTTTTATTATTGACATTTCCCTTCTCGACTCCTATGTTATTACTGATCGTGTTTTTTTTTATTTGTTACAGAAGATATGAATTTCACGAACGCCGAGCTCCTGAAGGCCCGCGAGAGGAGAATGGCTCGCTTTTCCCCAAAATTCAACACTGAGGGCGACGCGAAAAAACGGGGCGGTGCTGAGAACCAAGCCGAGAGCACCAAAGCTCCCAAGAGGAGAAGATTGACCAAAGCCTCCTCCAACGCCGGCACATCCAACCCTGGCGCTCAGCCCACCACTGCTGCTGCGCCTGAAGGCA
Source organism: Lotus japonicus (assembly GCF_012489685.1). Lineage (NCBI taxonomy): Eukaryota > Viridiplantae > Streptophyta > Magnoliopsida > Fabales > Fabaceae > Lotus > Lotus japonicus. Next base: position 12,601,025 of record NC_080043.1, on the reverse strand, counting down.
AAAATGTCGCTGAAGCCTCTGTCGCCGCAGCTACCGAGCCAACCGTCGTACCGGCTTCTTCTCCTGCCTCCGCCGGTGCGACCGCTGCTGCATCTTCCGACACTCCTATTGGAGATAAGGAAAAAGAGAATGAAACCCCAAAGTCTCCTCCTCGCCAAGATGCGCCTCCTAGCCCGCCTCAACACAAGATGCGCCTCCTAGCCCGCCCTCAACACATGATGCGGGCTCCATGCCTTCCCCGCCTCATCAAGGGGAAAAATCCTGTCCTGGCGCTGCCACTACCTCTGAAGCAGCTCAAATTGAACAAGCCCCTGCCCCTGAGGTCGGTTCTTCAAGCTACTATAACATGCTCCCCAACGCCATTGAACCCTCAGAATTCTTACTTGCTGGTCTCAACCGTGACGTTATAGAAAAAGAAGTTTTGAGTCAGGACCTGAATGTCACCAAGGAGGAGACTCTTGCTTGCCTCCTACGCGCTGGGTGCATCTTTGCTCACACGTTTGAGAAGTTCAATGCCGCCAACGTTGAAGCTGAGCGGTTGAAGGCCGAAA